>NW_007236278.1:0-668 GCF_000164805.1 Carlito syrichta | reverse complement strand
TTATTCTTTTTTAGCAAAAGGTTATGCGGTTTGCCTGTATATAAAGAATTCCATTTTCCCCAGATTTGTGCTTAAAATATGCTTAAAACCCTGATGCTTGTTTAGATCTTTAGAAGAGGCTGTGTAGTTTTTTGAGGTTTGAGAACCCATGTCACCCAAATTCCTTATTCTTTTCTTAGGAAAAGTCCATGTAGTTGCCTGTATATGAGTATTTCATTTCACTAAATTATGCTTCTAAAACCGAAATTCGTGTTAAGCCCTTAGCACGAACCACTGAATTTTTTTAGGGATTGTAGTCACGTGTAAACCAGATTCCTTATTCTTCTTTAGCAATATACAGTGCAGTTTCCTTTATATGAGGCCTCCCATTATCCAGATTCCTACGCCCAAAACCTGATTGGTGGTTATCTCTTAGCAAGAGGCTCTGTAGCTTTTTTGATGGAGGACTCGTGTACCCAAGATTCATTATTCTTCCATACCAATAGGTCGTGTAGTGTTCTGTATATGAGGACTACCATTACTGAAATTCCTGCTTCATTCTCAACAAGATGCCAAGACATTTCCTACTGACCTAGAATTCCAGTTGCCTGCATATCAAGAGAAAGAATCCCATAAAGTTCTTGTGGAACTGGAACCCAAGATTCCTGGTTCCCTTTTCTAAGAACACC
>NW_007236277.1:0-899 GCF_000164805.1 Carlito syrichta | reverse complement strand
GATGCTGAGAGAGTTCCTAGTGACCGAGAATTCCAGTTCTTTGAATATCAATAGAAGGACGTCAATAATGTTCTTTGGGAACTGGAATCCAAGATTCCTGGTTCCCCTTAACAAGACCTCCCCAAAATGTGGAATACTCCAAACCCAAAACCCCAATTCCTACCTGCCCACCAACAAGAATTTTCTGTACTTTGAGGTCACCTGAATCGAGGAATTTTGTACCAATATACCTTTAGATTCTGGGGAATATGATTATTGCCGTAGATGGTCCCAGGAAACAGAAAGATTTATACGGCCAAATCCCTGATTACAACTAGAAAGAGGACCAGAAAGATCCTGAGGATCTTTAATGACAGATTTAGCATATCAACAGAGCAAGTAGCTCTGAAAATGTAGGGACCCAAAGGCCCAGATTGGTGATTAAACCTTATCAAGAGACCCTGTAGATTCCAGAAAATGAGAATTCTTAGAACAGGATTTCCTTTTAATTCTCAGTAAGATGCCCTGATTTTTCCTGTCCTTTTGGATTCCAAATTCAGTATATCAAAAGACAGATGCCCAGAGGTTTCCTATGATTGTGGATTCCATGATTCCCGGTTACTATTAAAAGTATATAGTAAACATTTGGCAAGTGCTTAAAACTTGTCCCTTATGAAAATAAAAAGAGACATGGAAGGGGAAGGATTACAGGGTTCAGCTTAAGACCAGAGTTACATCCAAATATGGCAAGAAGATTCTCTTTGTCCTGGAATCTGGCCTCAGTTGTTCTGAGGAACTTAAAGGACTTGGAGTGCCCAATACTATTTACAACTTTTAAGAGGGTCAGAATGTTGCTGGAGTCCTGAAATAACCGATTCATAATATCCGAATGCTAAATTACTCTGAAACATTTGGGGAGG
>NW_007236276.1:0-855 GCF_000164805.1 Carlito syrichta | reverse complement strand
TAAGAGATAACCACAATTCAAGTTTTGGGAGTAGGAATCTGGATAGTGGGAGTCCTCACATATAGGAAACTGCACTGTCTATTGCTAAAGGAGAAAAAGGAATCTGGTTTGCACGTGTCCTCCATCCCAATAATACTTCAGGGTTTCTTGCTAAGGGCTAAACATGAATTTGGGTTTTTGAAGCATGAACTAGGGAAATGAAATGCTCATATACAGACAAATGCACTGACTTTTCCTAAGAAAGAATAAGGAATGTTGATGACATGTTTTCTCAATCTCCAAAAATATATACGGCCTCTTCCTTAGATCTAAACAAGAATGAAGCTTTTGACGCACGTATCTGTGAACAGGAGTACTCATATACATGTAACTGCAGGGCCATTGCTAAAAATAAGGAATCTGGGTTATTTTAGTACTCAGTCCTGACAATCTATAGGGCATCTTGCTGATGGCTAAAGAAGAATCAGGGATTCGAATCCTGAATGTGGATAATAGCAATCCTCATATACAGGAAACTGCATGGCCTCTTGCTAATAAAAGAGAAGAAATCTGTTTTCCACGGTTCCTCTATCAAAAAATCTACATGACTTCTTACTAAGGGCTAATCAAGTATCAGGGTTTCAAAACAGGAATCAATAGAAAGAGTGTCCTCACATAGAGGACATTACATGGCCTCCAACTAAGTACGAAAGAAGAATCATTGTTATTCACGCACTCAATAAAAAAAAATTCCCAGTTTGTCTGCTATGGGACAAACAAGAAACAGATCTTCGAGCTTCCCAAATGTTTCAGAGCAATTTAGCATTCAGATATTATGAATCGGTCATTTCAGTACTCCAGCAACATTCTGATCCG
>NW_007236275.1:0-828 GCF_000164805.1 Carlito syrichta | reverse complement strand
AAAGATCCTGAGGACCTGTAATGACAGATTTAGCATATCCACGGAGCAAGTAGCTCTGAAAATGTAGGGACCCAGAAGACCAGATTGCTGATTAAACCTTATCAAGAGGCCGTGTAGATTCCGGAAAATGAGAACTCCTAGAACCGGATTTCCTTTTAATTCTCAGTAAGATGCCCTGATTTTTCCTGTCGATTTGGATTCCAAATTCATTATATCAAAAGACAGATGTCCAGAACTTTAGTAGGTTCGTGGATTCCATGATTCCTGGTTACCATTAAAAGTGCGTAGTAAACATTTGGCAAATGCAAAACACTTGTCCCTTCTCAAAATGAAAAGAGACATGGAAGGGGAAGGATTGCAAGGTTTACTTTAAGACCAGAGTCACATCCAAATATGGCAAGAAGATTCTTTTTGTCCTGGAACTGGCCTTAGATGTTCTGAGGAATCTAACAGACTTGGAGTGCACAACACCATTTACAACTTTTAAGAGGATCAGAATGTTGCTGGAGTACTGAAATGACCGATTCATAATATCTGAATGCTAAATTGCTCTGAAACATTTGGGAAGCTCGAAGATCTGTTTCTTGTTTGTCCCATAGCAGACAAACTGGGAATTTTTTTTTATTGAGTGCGTGAATAACAATGATTCTTCTTTCGTACTTAGTTGGAGGCCATGTAATGTCCTCTATGTGAGGACACTCTTTCTATTGATTCCTGTTTTGAAACCCTGATACTTGATTAGCCCTTAGTAAGAAGTCATGTAGATTTTTTGATAGAGGAACCGTGGAAAACAGATTTCTTCTCTTTTATTAGCAAGAGGCCATGCAG
>NW_007236274.1:4123-9328 GCF_000164805.1 Carlito syrichta | reverse complement strand
GACCAGGACCTGCAGGTGGGGGAACTGGGAGATGTTCAAAGGTAACAAAATTTCAGTTATAAGGGAGTTTTTAGGATCTAATGTATAAAATAGTGACTATAGCTAATAACATCTTATATGCTTAAAAATTTTGCTAAAATTGTAGAGTTATTATTACAAAAAGGTTAAATTACAAAAAATGTTATTACAATAAATAGCAAAATAAAACAAATAAATAAAATTATTAAAAAAATAAATAAAAAAGGCAACTTAAGGTGATATGTTCATTATCTTGATTACAGTCATTTCACAATAGACATATCAAATATTACATCTTACACAATAAAAATGTAGTTAGATAATTTTTATTTCTGTAAAATAATTTAGAAGTTAAACATACAAAAATACATGTATATATAACCCAGTTCTAAGCTTCATAATAAACCATAGAATTTTTAAAGTTATTAAGAAGGAAGGTAACATGTGGAAGTTTAATACATGTTTACCAGTGTTCTAAGTGATATACTTAAAAAATTTGGGGCCGGGCTTGGTGGCTCAGCCTGTCATCCCAGAACTCTGGAGGGCAAGGTAAGTGCATTGCCTGAGCCCACGGGTTCGAGACCCGCCTGGGCAACTTGGCGGGACCTCATCTCTACAATAAATCAAAAATTAGCTGGGTGTGGTAGCATGCGCCTGTAGTTCCAGCTACTTGGAAGGTTGAGGTGGAAGGATCGCCGGAGCCCAGCAGGTTACGGTTGCAGTGGCTGGGAGTGACCACTGCACTCCAGTTTGGATGACACAGTGAGACTCCAACTCAAAAAAAAAAAAATGCACATATAAGCAGGATGGCAGTTACTGCCCAGGGTAACTCAGGAAGGTCTGAATAAAGAATAATTAGCAGAGACTTCCTTTCTTGGATGCTAAAAAAAAAAAAAAGACAATGTAAATGCTCTTTTGGGAGTTACAAAACATGGAAGATATCAGTAACTGGAATTCTGCCTGAAACGTCTGTATCTTCCTTATTAGATTCAGATTATTAAAAAAAAAAAATTAGCCAGGTGTGGCAGCGTGCGCCTGTCGTGTCGGCTACCTGGAAGGCTGTGGCTGAAGGATCGCCTGAACCCAGCAGATCAATAACGGGGTGGCCCCGAGTGTGCCACTCCAACCTGGGCAGCAGCATGAGACTCCGATCAAAAAAATGAACAAATAAATGAATGCATTAAATAAAATAAAGTCAAATAATGACATTACCATAGGAAACGAGATACCGCCCCGGACCTGGGACACATTTACCTGAGACCCAGCCATGTCTGCCACCTCCTCCTCTTTCTCTGGCATTTCCTTTCAGGTGAGGTTATCCGGATGAGTCACAGCAAGATATTGAATATATGCTTTATTCTGTGAAAGTTAAATTAAATGGATTTATATATAAATTTACTTTTTTTTTTTGTTGGAGTCTCACTCCGTCGCCCAGACTGGAGTCCAGTGGCCGCTCCTGGCCACCGCAGCCTCGACCTGCTGGGCTCCAGCGATCCTTCCACCTCAGCCTTCTAAATAGCTGGAACTACAGGTGCGCACTACCATGCCTGGCTAATTTTTGATTTATTGAAGACACGAGGTCTCGCTAAGTTGCCCAGGGGGGTCTCGAACCTATGGGCTCAAGCAATCCACTCGCCTCGGCCTCCCAAAGCGTGGGATGACAGGCTGAGCCACTGAGTCCAGCTTAAACACATTTAATTTTCGTCCGAGTGTTACTCTAGTCGCCCAGGCAGGAATGAAGGCGCACCATCACAGCTTATCACGACCTTGACCTCTTGGGCCAAGCGATTCTCCCGTCTCAGGTTCCCAAGCAGCTGGAACCACAGGCAAGTGTGACCACCCTCAGCTCCATTTTTTGAGCTTTTATAGCTACGTGGATGCGTTATGTTGTCCGGGCTGGCCTCAAATCCCTAGGCTCTGACAATGTCCTCCTCTCAGCTTCCCTACGTGAAGGGATTATGGCATGAGTTGCTGGGCTCCGGCAATCCTTCCAAGTGAACGGAATGACAGGTGTGTGCCTCTATGTCCAGCTAATTTTTTTATTTATAGCAGAGACACGGTTTCAGTCTTGCTATCTTACCAAGCTGGCCTTGTTTTTTGATTTATTGCAGAGATGAGGTGTCGCCAAGTGGCCCGGGGGTCTCAAACCCCTGAACTCAGGCCATCCTCTCGCCTCAGCCTCCCAAAGTGCTGAAGTTCAGGTAGAAGCCATCGCAGATGGCTGATACTTTTTATTTTCTGTAGAGACAGGGCCTTGCTATGCTGTCCAGGCTAGCCCCATTATTTGATTTATGGGAGAGACAAGGTCTCACTAATTGTCCCGGGCGGGTCTCGAACCCCCGGACTCAGGCCATCCTTTTGCCTCAGCCTCCCGAAGTGCTGAGGTTCCAGGTATGACCCATGGCATGTGGCTGACAATTTTTAACTTTTTGTAGAGATGGGGTTTTGCTATGTGACCCAGGATGGCCTCGTTTTTTGATTTATTGTACAGACGAGGTGTCATCAACTGGCCCGGGTGGGTCTCAAACCCCCAGATTCAGGCCATCCTCTGACCTCGGCCTCCCCAAGTGTTGGGACGATAGACTTGAGCTACCACACCGGCGTCCACGATGTGCCCTGAACAATCCTTCACTTGTTCCTCACAGACCGTCCAGCCCAGAAGGGCAGAAAAAGTTCAGTTTTCTCCATGTTCTGTCGCCGGAGAGATTCGGGCCCAGAGCGCCTAGCGGGAGACAAAAAAGCCTGAGTTTCTTCCTTCCGGACCTCAAGGGCCCACGCATGCCACAAACACGGGCCATTTCTGGCGGATATGAGAGGACGGGCCCATGAGAGAAGATGGCCTGAGTCCGCGGGTTCGAGACCCGTCTGGGGCCACTTGGTGAGACCTCATCTCTGCAATCAACCAAAAAATGAGCTGGGCGTGGTGGCATGTGCCTGGGGTTCCAGCTACTCAGGAGGCTGAGGCAGAAGGATGGCTGGAGCCCAGCGAGTCGAGGCTGGTGTGGCCGGGAGCGTGCCCCTGTCCTGTGGCTGGGCCCACACAGTGAGATCCCAACTCAGAAATAAATGAATAAAATAAAATGCAGCCGGGCGGGGTGTCATTCCAGCACTTTGGGAGGCCAAGGCCAGAGGATGGTTTGAACACGGGGGTCCAAGACCTGCTCGGTCCACTTGGTGAGACTTCGTCTCTACAGTAAATCAAAAAACGGGGCCAGCCTGGACAGCATAGCAAGACCCCATCTCTACAAAAAAAGAAAAGGAATCAACCACGTGCCATGACTCATACCTGGAACTCAGCACTTTGGGAGGCCGAGGTGGGAGGATGGCCTGAGTCCGGGGTTCGATATTCGCCAGGTCCACTTGGTGAGACTTCGTCTCTACAATAAATCAAAATAACGAGGCCAGCCTGGGCCACATAGCAAGACACCATCTCTACAAAAAATAAAAAGAAGAATCAATCATGTGCCATGGCTCCTAACTGGAACCCCAGCACTTTGGAAGGCCGAGGTGGGACGATGGCCTGAGTCCGGGGGTCTAAAATCGCCTGGCCAACACAGCAAGACCCCATCTCCACAATAAATTTTTAAAAAAAAATTAGTCGGGCGTGGTGGCACGCGCCTGTGGTTCCGGATCCTTGGGAGGCTGAGGGGGGAGGTTCACCAGAGCCCAGCGGGTGGAGGCGGCGGGGGTTCGGGAGTGTAGCCTGGGCAGCCTATCGAGACCACGACCCCAAAAATAATCATGATAATGATGATCACGTGGGGACCATGAATTAAAAAAACCAAAGACAGAAGCGGGAGGCGAACCGAGCCGGTGCCGCCTCCGCCGGATCATCTGGATCCATCCTCCCTCTCCGTCTCGCACCCACCCCGTACTCACCAGCTCCCGTTTCCCGGGGGTCGCGGCGACCTCCCTATGGGTCTCCGAGGGCCTGCGGGTCACAAGGCGACGGAGGACGGAACGATGACCCGCGACACGAACAGGTTCCTAGAGGGCAGGACACAGCAGCGGGACGAGGATGCAACTCTGTGCGCAGACGCAGGAAGCAAAGGCAGGAAGCAGAGGCCACCGGACACAGCCCGGAAGCCGCCCCCTCTCTTCCGGCTGTTTTCTGATTGGGTGTTTGCCATGTCGGCCGGACACGGCCCGGAAGCCGGCCCTCATTTCCGGTTGCTTACTGATTGGGCGTTGGCCACGTCGGCGTCCGCTGATTGGAGAAGGCTCCAGGCCCCACCCCCCTGATAGTTTAGACCTTAGCGCTCATTGATCGCCTGAGGCGCTAGGGTCCGCACCTCTGGTTTTGAATGACAGAAAACGGATTAAACCTGGGCTATATGAAGCAGGAAGAGATTGATACTTCTCCCGGTTTCAGGACGTGGTGGGAGGCCGCGGTGTAGGATTTTGGAGCTCAGTGAAAGGCATCCTGGGAACTCGGGGCTCATCGGAAAGCATGCTGGGAACTGTCGCGTCCACATGGCTCCCGATCGGTGGGTCGCGGAGCTGCAGGACTATAAAGCCTAGCGTATCAGAGGAGACGTTGTTGTCCTACATTCCAGCGGCCCACTGACGTGCAGCGATGAAAACTCCCATCATGCCCCGAGAGGGAACCCCCTCCCTCGCACGCCTTCCGCTCAAACGCCGGGACAAGGAGAAATCTAAGCGCCTTTTGGCCTACGGAGGCCCTCTCGTTTTGCATCTCCTGTCAGTGAAGACCTGAGAGGGTGCGTCCTGAAGGTTTATCCAATCAGGAGGCGCGATGTTAGATATCGCCCAATCAGAAGGGAGCCGGAAGTGAGGAGGCGGCTTCCTTTCTCTGACGGGAGCTATGCCTCCTGCGCCTGCGCTCACAGCTGGGTGGTTCTCTGCTGCTCTACCCTGCTCCCCCGGGACCCCCGCGTGTCGCGTATCGTCCTTTCATCCTCTCTCTCTCTCGCCCTGTGGCCCGCTCGTCCCGGGAGTCCGTGGGGAGGACAGCGGGACACCGGGAGCCGGGAGACTGTGAGTACGGGAGCGGATGCGGGACAGGGAGGGAGGGAGGATGGTTCCGGATGACCCGGTTGCGGAGGGCCGGCCTCCCGGTCAGCTCCCAGCCCGTCCCCGACCCAGCTGCGGCTCGCGAGGTCTCGTGGGCGCAGGTGGGTCTGGGTGGAAGTTCCCGACGAGGCCACGCCCACCGGGTTCCTCGCC
>NW_007236274.1:0-3335 GCF_000164805.1 Carlito syrichta | reverse complement strand
AAGATATTTTTTATTGTGATTCATTTATTTCATTTGCTTCTACCTTTATTTCATATTATTAATCTATTTATTTGTACTACTTATTGCTATTTATGATGATTATTTATCAATTTATTCTACATATACATATGTCAGGAATGGGTTGCCAATCCAAAACTTTTTTTTAACTTTTAATTTTTTTTTTATTTTAAAATGTGGGGTACAAATTCAGTGTTAGGTATACCAGTATTCATTGTGCAGGGACCCTTGTGGATGAGTTGTGACTTATCCCAATTTTCACAAGGTTTATTTATTTTTTCATTTGTTGTTACTTATTCATTCGTTATTTTTTTTGACCTTTTACTATTTATCTAATATCATTTATTTATTTGATTACTTATTGATATTACATGTTGTTATTATCTGCTTCTCTATTCCATGCATTTTTAAAATTTATTGTTGTTATTTGTTCATTCATTATTTTTTATTATTTATTGGCTAATTTCCTTATATTACTTATTATTATTGTTATTCATCTACTTATTCTATACACATACACGAATACTCAAATGCACAAGCATAACAGGCTACTTTTTTGGATATGTGATAGTGATGATGGCTGGCTATATTTCCTAGGCTGGTCTCAAACTCCTGTGCTCAATATATCCTTTTGCCTCAGCTTCCTAAAGAGCTGGAATGACAAGCATGAGAAACTATTCATGCTCTGACTTTCTGCACTGCTAACAAGCTCACCAGTGATGCCAATGCTTCTGACCCAAAAGAAATATTTTGTCAAACATCTGCCAAGTGACAGAGCTTGGGTTTATCTCAGTTTATCAGACAAGGAAAAATGAGAACCTTCCATTTTCTTTTTTTTTTCCTTACAATTTCTTGTGGGGTACTGACACCATTTTAATTTCTTTTTTTGAGTCAGAGTCTCACTCTGTTACCCAGATTGGAGTGCAGTGGCACTCTCATGGTCACCACAGCCTTGACCTGATGGGCTCAGGTGATCCTTCCAACTCAGGCCTCGAAAAAGCTGGAACTAGAGGTGTGCTAACACATGTGGCTAAATTTTTGAGGTCTCACCAAGTTGCCTCGGCTGTTCTCAATCCCACGAGCTCAGGCAATCCACTCTCCTTGGCCTCCCAATGTGCTGGCATACAGGCTGAGACACTGAGCCCAGTCTCTCACATCATTTTCTGCAAATGCAGTCAATACAGTTCATGTACTGATAAAAAAAAATTATGAAGGATTATTTACTAGGATTGGTAAAAATGGCCCACTAAGCTGGATGCAGTGGCTCATGCCTATAATCCCAGCTCTTTTGGAGACCACAAATTCGAGATCAACCTGGGTAACTAGGTAAGAACTCATCTCATCTCTATAATAAAACAAAATTAGACTGGTATAGTTGCATGTGCCTGTAGTTCTAGCTACTTGAAAGTCTGAGGTGGAAGAATCACCAGAGACCTGCAGGTCAGGGCTGTGGTGACCACGAGAGTACCACTAAATTCCAGTCTGGGTGACAGAGTAAGACTCTGAATAATAATGAAAAAAAAAAAAACAAGAAACCATCACTATTCACTTCTCAGGACCTTGGATGGATTTCGAGTCTATAATTTAAGTGATTGAGCCAGGGATGGTGACTTTCGCTTGTAATACCAACATTTTGGCAGGTGGAAATGAGAAGTCTGCCTGAGGCCAGGGGTTGAAACCACCCTGGGCAAGTTGACAAGAACTTCTCTCTACAATAAATTAAAAAATAAAATTAGTCAGGTTTGGTGCTGTGGTGAACATGAGTGCTGCTGTACTCCCACGTGGGTGAAAAAGATTTTTAAAAAAAGAATAAATTCTCAGTGATGTATCACATAACAAAGATCTGAGTACTGTGTGTACTCACTCATAAGTTGACCCTGAACATTATTCAGAATACTATAAGAAAGTGACTGACAGTACTGGGACACAACCATGGGAGTAGGAGGACATAATATCAACAAAGGTACCCAAACTATACATGCACCCTAAATTATTCCCTACATTTTAAAATAAAAATAATATTGAAAAGAAAAAGAATTAGAAGAGAATAGAAAACCTGGTTTCCCAGGATGACGACAATGTCAACACACAATTTCTATTCCATACTAAGTATTTTATGTCCGTTCTTTGTAGAAAAATCACATTTGAGTAGAAGTGTAAAAATTATTAGAAACATTGTGTCAGCACATTGCAACATTACATCATGATCAACTCTACCTTTATGGCAGGAAAGAATACGAGACTCAGCATTTGGGAATCCATCAATATAATTAATCAAATTAACAGAATCAATGAGAAAGTCATAAGATCCTGTTAACATATTAAAATGATATTGTGACACTCTTAGAAGAGAATTATACATTTCTAAATCAATGGATAAGGAAGTAGTGTATAATATTTCTGAAACACATGAAAAACAGTAGAAATAAAAAGTAATAAAATACATTTTGGGAAGAAAGTTTAAATGGTATCACTAAATTGATATCCTCTAATCAGTTTACCAATTGAGCCTGATAATTACATAGACACCAGCTATTTTTGTTCTGGAGAAAAAAACTTTTTTCCACAAAAGAACATTTAAATTGGAAATCAATAAAAATCTGAAAAAAATAGGATGATATTATACATAATAAGGACTAGAAAAGTAAAGCAGCGTGATAGGGACTTTTGAAAAAGATTGAGAAATCAAGGGAACACAAAGTTCAAAAGGAGCATAGGACATATATGTAAATGCTCTTACACAATCAAGCCACAGTGAAGGAAGAGAAGTAGTGACCTTGCTGTTTCTCACTGGAGACTGAAGCTTACACATGTGGAGAGACTTTGTCTTCCAATGTGTTTGCTTCTTGCAGGTCTTCCTCAACCATGTTAGGCAGAAATGACTCAGCCCTTCCGACTGTTCAGAGTCTTGGAGTCAGTGTCCCATGCACAGTAAGTCCTTAATTGCAAATGAGTTCTGATAAAAGAGTAGCCAATATTATATGCAAGGGAAGACCAATCACATATTACGTCACTGATGGATAATGTTCTAAAAACTAGATGATGCTTCCACACAGAATACTGTTATATTTAAATAAAAGGGGTGAAACTACACTTTTATTCTCTATAAATATTTTAAAATATGGCGTTGCCATTAACACGGTGTCTGTAACTCAGTGTCCACCTTAAGTTGATTCTCCCTCTTATTGATGTCCCTTACTCTTTCACTTCCATTATATCTTCATATAGAAGTATGACTTTGTCTTCGTAAAGTATGCTTCTTAGAAGCTGCTCTTGGTTATCAAACCTCTCAGGTATTTTATCTGGAAAATATTTTC
>NW_007236273.1:0-755 GCF_000164805.1 Carlito syrichta | reverse complement strand
CATTCCATTCCAAATGATCTCGGCGTGGTGTCACGTGCCTGTCATTCTGGCTCCTTGAAAGGCCATGGAAAAGCTCGCCAGAGCCTTGAAATCCACAGCAGCGTTGTCCAGGAGTGAACAACCACCTTCCAGCCTGGCTGACAGAAAGAGACTTCGACTTAAAAAAAAAAAGAAAAAAAGGATAAAAAAGAATAGCATCCATTTGTGTAGGGAGTAGGGATCATCATGAACAGACAGAGAACATTTGGGAAGGAGGCCCCAGATTGGGCCTAGAGTTCCTGAAAGATGGTGAATAGGCAGACAATCGTGCTGTGGCTTATGGAGGCCAACGTGGGGGACTGCTTGAGATTGAGGTTTCGAGACCAGCCTTGGCAATGTAGCGAGACCTCATCGCTAACTGGAATCCAAAGGGGGGGCTCGTGCATGGTGGCACCCATGGTCCCGGCTACATGGATTGCAGTGGCCTAGGTCCTGGGGCATTCCTTTGCATAGCCCCCACTGATAGTATGTGTGAACCAGGCCAGGCATTGTTGCAAATGACCTTCAGCCCTGCACCCTGGGAGATCGAGGCAGGAGTCTGCCTGAGCCCATGGTTTGCAGATGAGCCCAGGTGAAGTGACCAGACCTTGTCTTAGTGAGAAGTCTCCAAAATCGAGTCTGGTGTGGTGGTCCCCAGAGTCCCGGCTGCCCTGGAGCTGAAGGGGAGGACTGCCTTAACCCAACAGGCCAAGGTCCCAGGATCCATGATGGTACTG
>NW_007236272.1:0-831 GCF_000164805.1 Carlito syrichta | reverse complement strand
CAATAAGGAAAAAAAAACTATTTTAAAGAGGGCAATCAGGTTATTGATTTGAGACCATTTTGTTTTCAATATAGTGTATTTACAGCTTTAAAGCTATACATTTCCATTTAAGTTATACTTCAACTGTATTCCATATATTTTTATGTGTTGTTTTTTTCTTTCTTATTCAATTCAAAATATTTTCTAATTCCCCTAGTAATTTCTTTACCTGTGGTTAATTTAACAGTGAGTGATTTAAAATCTGCTTATCTGAGAATTCCCCAAACATATGTGCTTTGTATTAGTTTTCTACTGCTATGGAATAAATAAATAGCCACAGACTTAGTGGTTCGATGTAATCTAAAAATTCTTTTAAAAAAGAGAGATTTTGTAACTTATTGGAAGTATTTAACACAAATCATGAATTAACTTATTTCATTTGTTTCATAGTTATTATACTGATATACATCCAGGCGGCAGAATGGAGTGATTAATGTATAATTAAAGCAGATACCATTCCCCCTTACTTGTCTGAAAAACTTATTTTCATTCTAACAAGTAACTCAGATATTCCCTCTATTGTTAAGACTTCTAGACCTTTTCTCTTTCTTACATTCTCCTTTATCTGTGCTTTAAGAACATTTTGTAAGTTCCTCTTCCGCTGCGCCGGGCAGCGCCGCCACCGCACGCTCCCCAGACGTGGCGCCTCTGGGCTGATGTGCTGCAGCTTCCAGCCCCTGCCGGCAAGGCGCCTGCAGCCCCGCGCCGCGCGCGCCCCTTCCTGGCCCGGAGCCCGCTCCTTGCGCGGCCCCGCCGGGCTGTCCCGTTGCGCCCCCCACCCTCGAACTCAAG
>NW_007236271.1:0-794 GCF_000164805.1 Carlito syrichta | reverse complement strand
TCTGCATGTAGCTAACTAGTTTTCCCAGCACCGTTGCTGATATGTTTTTCTCTCCTTGATATTTGTTTATTAAGATGACTTTGTGAAGATGAGTTGACTGAAGGATGAAACTTTTATTTTTGGATTCTCCATCCTATTCCATTGGTCTATACGTCCATTCCGGTAACAGTACCATGCTGTCTTAGTCACTGTTGCCTTGTAATAAAGTTTAAATTGTGGAGGTGTGATGCCTCTAGCTCTGTTCCTTCTGTTGAAGATTGCTTTAGCTATTCGGGCTCTTTTTTGTTTCCATATGAATTTCTGTATTGGCTCTTCTAGGTCTGTGAAAAATAATGCTGGCAATTTGATAGAGATTGCATTTAATCTGTAAATTTACCTAGATGTCCTCTAGATAATTTTTACTGAGTCTTGTGATCAGATGTATACTTAGGAGCCATTGTGAATGTACTGTGCAGCATGAAAAACATTATTCTCTTCAAGATGCTAACTGTATGTCAGATTTAGCGGTTTAAAAATAACCTGTTGTCAGATTCAAACATAGAGATGGCCCTCAAATTATAGAATCAAATTGTGGAAGAAGCATTCTAACAATTGCTTTGATTTTCTACACAGGATATTACTTTTGCCAACTGATTTATTTTAAATGACACAAAACTGAGATGAAGGGGTAGTATTATACCACAAAAACTGTTGCACATAATGGTATTCTCCAAATCTAGAATATAAGGTTTATAATCTATGAAGACTTTGACAAAGGTAGACATAGGAAAGAACATGAAGAAAAAAGATTGTTT
>NW_007236270.1:0-737 GCF_000164805.1 Carlito syrichta | reverse complement strand
TTATACGAGTCTTCAGTCCCTGAAAACCTACAGGGCATCTTGCTGATGGCTAAAGAAGAATCAGGGATTCGAGGCATGAATGTGGGTAATAGCAAACCTCATACACAGGAAACTACATGGCCTCTTGCTAATAAAAGAGAAGAAATCTGTTTTCCTCGGTTCCTCTATCAAAAAATCTACACGACTTCTTACTAAGGGCTAAACGAGAATCAGGGTTTCGAAACAGGAATCAAGGGAAAGAGAGTCCTCACATACAGGACACTACATGACCTCCAACTAAGTACGAATAAAGAATAATTATTGTATGTGCCCTCAATCCAAAAAATTCCCAGGTTGTGTGCTATGGGACAAACAAGAAACAGATCTTCGAGCTCCCCAAATGTTTCAGAGCAATTTAGCATTCCGATATAATTAATCGGTCATTTCAGGACCCCAGCGACATTCTGGTCCTCTTAAAAGGTGTAAATGGTATTGGAAATTACAAGGCCTTTAGGTTCCTCAGAACAACGAAGGCAAGATTCCAGGACAAAAAGAATCTTTTCACCATATTTGGATGTAACTTTGATCTAAAGGTGAACGTTGTAGTCGTTCCCCTTCTGTGTCTCTTTATTTTGAGAAGGGACAAGGGTTTTGCACTTGCCAAATGTTTACCACGCACTTTTAATGGTAACCAGGAATCATGGAATCCATGAACCTAGACACTTCTGGGCATCTGACTTTTGAAATACTAATTTGGA
>NW_007236269.1:0-1146 GCF_000164805.1 Carlito syrichta | reverse complement strand
CTGCTCATATACAGACAAATGCACTGACTTTTCCTAAGAAAGTAAAAGGAATGTGGGTGACATGTTTTCCCCATCTCCAAAAAAATATACGGCATCCCCCTAAGATCTAAACAAGAATCAAGCTTTTGACTCACGTATCTGTGAACAGGAGTACTCATATACAGGTAGATGCACGGCTGTTGCTAAAAATAAGAAATCTGTGTTATACGAGTCTTCAGTCCTGAAAACCTACAGGGCATCTTGCTGATGGCTAAAGAAGAATCAGGGATTCGAGGCATGAATGTGGGTAATAGCAAACCTCATACACAGGAAACTACATGGCCTCTTGCTAATAAAAGAGAAGAAATCTGTTTTCCTCGGTTCCTCTATTAAAAAATCTACACGACTTCTTACTAAGGGCTAAACGAGAATCAGGGTTTTGAAACAGGAATCAAGGGAAAGAGAGTTCTCACATACAGGACACTACATGACCTCCAACTAAGTACGAATAAAGAATAATTATTGTACGTGCCCTCAATCCAAAAAATTCCCAGGTTGTGTGCTATGGGACAAACAAGAAACAGATCTTCAAGCTCCCCAAATGTTTCAGAGCAATTTAGCATTCCGATATAATTAATCGGTCATTTCAGGACCCCAGCGACGTTCTGCTCCTCTTAAAAGGTGTAAATGGTATTGGAAATTACAAGGCCTTTAGGTTCCTCAGAAAAACGAAGGCAAGATTCCAGGACAAAAAGAATCTTTTCGCCATATTTGGATGTAACTTTGATCTAAAGGTGAACGTTGTAGTCGTTCCCCTTCTGTGTCTCTTTTTATTTTGAGAAGGGACAAGGGTTTTGCACTTGCCAAATGTTTACCACGCACTTTTAATGGTAACCAGGAATCATGGAATCCACGAACCTAGGACACTTCTGGGCATCTGACTTTTGATATACTAATTTGGAATCCAAATCGACAGGAAAATCAGGGCATCTTACTGAGAATTAAAAGGAAATCCGGCTTTAGGAGTTCTCATTTTCCGTCATATACAGGGCCTCCTGATAAGGTTTAATCAGCAATCTGGGCTTCTGGGACCCTACATATTCAGAGCTACTTGCTCCGTGGATATGCTAAATCTGTCATTACAGATCCCCAGGATCTTTCTGGTCC
>NW_007236268.1:0-803 GCF_000164805.1 Carlito syrichta | reverse complement strand
AATTTGTCTGAAATTAAGATCACTACTCCCTCCTTTCTTTTGTATTCCGTTCACTGAAAGTTTGTTTCCCATCCTCTTAACTTTGAGTCTGTGGTGTCCTTTCTAGTGAGGTGAGTCTCTCGAAGACAATAGATTGTTGCGTGATGATATTTTATCCATTTTGCCATTCTATGTCTTTTCAGTGGTGCATTTAGTCCACTCACATTTAGGCTAATAATTTAAATGCAAGAGTTGATCCCTGTCATAAGGTTCTTACAGAGTTGTTGTTCCTGTTTGTTTATTGTATTTCTTTGGGTTTTGGAGTTGGTTCATGTGTGTCTTTAATCTTTTGCCTGTACTCTTGTGAAGAATGTTGTTGTTGTTTTTTCTTTTTCTTCTGTGTTCAGTACTTTCTTAAGTGTTTCTTGTAGAGGTGGTCTGGCGGCACTGTAGGTTCTTAGGGATTGGATATCTGGAAAAGACTTCAATTTTCCCTCACTAATGAAGCTTAGTTTGGCTGGGTAGGTATTCTTGGTTGAAATTGTTTCTCTTTTAGAACTTTGAAGATAGGGCTCCAGGCTCTCCTAGCCTGAAGTGTTTCTGTGGATAAATCTGCTGCTATTCCAAATGCTCTTCCCTGGTAGGTATTCTGGCCTTTTTCTCTTGCTGCCTTTAGGATTTTTTCTTTTGTAGCTACTTGGTTTAGGTGAATCATTATGTGTCTGGGAGTTGGTCTTCTCATTTGTTGTCTTGCAGGGGTTCTCTGAATCTCTTGTGCTTGAAGTTTTTTATCCTTGATGAGATGAGGGAAGTTTTCTTGAATG
>NW_007236267.1:2958-9850 GCF_000164805.1 Carlito syrichta | reverse complement strand
GAATGAGAACATGTGATACTGGGATCTTTGTTCTCTTTTTCTTGGTCAGTCTAGCTAGGGGACCATCATTCTTGTTTAGCCTTTCGAAGAACCAGCTTTTTGTTTCATTGATTTTTTTGTATTATCTTTTTGTCTTCTATGTCCTGGATTTGGGCTTTTATTTTGGTGATCTGGATTCTTCTGCTGAAATTAGGGTTTTATTTTGGTGATCTGGATTCTTCTGCTGAAATTAGAGTTTGGGAGTCTTATTTTTCCAGCCTTCCTTAGGTGGCTTGTTAGGCTGTTAATTTGTGTTCCTTCCATTTTCTTCATGTGTGTTTGTAGGGATATAAATTCCCCTCTTACTACAGCTTTTAAGGCGTCCCAGAGATTTTGGTAAGATGTTTCTTCATTTTCATTTGTTTCCAGGTATCTTTTGATCTCTGTTTTGATGTCATCATTGACCCAGGAGTTGTTTAGCATCATGCTGTTTAGTGTCCATGTCTTTGTGGGTTTTGGGGGACCTTGTTGGTGTCAATGTTTATTTTTATTCCACTGTGGTTCGAGAAGGTGCATGGTAGAATGTCGGTCCTTTTAAATTTGCTTATGCTTGATTTATAGCCAATTATGTGGTCAGTCTTAGAATACGTTCCATGTGGTGATGAGTAGAATGTATATTCTGTGGTCTTCAGATGGAGTGTTCTGTAGGTATCAATTAAGCCCATTTGGTCCAAAGTCACACTGAGGTTCCAGATCTCCTTGCTGATTTTTTGTCCTGATGATCTGTCTAGGCTTGTGAGTGGAGTATTAAAGTCCCCAGTTATTATGGTGTTAGAGTCAATATATTTCTTTAGTTTTCCTTGAAGTTGCTTTATGAAAGTTGGTACACCTTTGTTTCTGCATATATGTTTAGGATAGATATTTCTTGTTGATGGATTGAGCCTTTTATCATTATGTAATGGCCTTCTGTATCTTTTTTGATTTTTAAAAACTTGAAGAATATTTTGTCTGAAATTAAGATCACTACTCCTCCTTTCTTTTGTATTCCGTTCACCTGAAAGTTTGTTTCCCATCCTCTTACTTTGAGTCTGTGGTGTCCTTTCTAGTGAGGTGAGTCTCTCGAAGACAATAGATTGTTGCCTGATGATATTTTATCCATTTTGCCATTCTATGTCTTTTCAGTGGTGCATTTAGTCCACTCACATTTAGGCTAATAATTTAAATGCAAGAGTTGATCCCTGTCATAAGGTTCTTACAGAGTTGTTGTTCCTGTTTGTTTATTGTATTTCTTTGGGTTTTGGAGTTGGTTCATGTGTGTCTTTAATCTTTTGCCTGTACTCTTGTGAAGAATGTTGTTGTTGTTTTTTCTTTTTCTTCTGTGTTCAGTACTTTCTTAAGTGTTTCTTGTAGAGGTGGTCTGGGGCACCGTAGGTTCTTAGGGATTGGATATCTGGAAAAGACTTCAATTTTCCCTCACTAATGAAGCTTAGTTTGGCTGGGTAGGTATTCTTGGTTGGAATTGTTTATCTTTTAGAACTTTGAAGATAGGGCTCCAGGCTCTCCTAGTCTGAAGTGTTTCTGTGGATAAATCTGCTGCTGTTCCAATTGCTCTTCCCTGGTAGGTATTCTGGCCTTTTTCTCTTGCTGCTTTTAGGATTTTTTCTTTTGTAGCTACTTTGTTTAGGTGAATTATTATGTGTCTGGGAGTTGATCTTCTCATTTGTTGTCTTGCAGGGGTTCTCTGAATCTCTTGTGCTTGAAGTTTTTTATCCTTGATAAGATGAGGGAAATTTTCTTGAATGATTTCATGATATGTTTGTTCTAGTGTGGTCTCTGTTTTTCTCTCTGCCTCAGGAAGCCCAATTACTCTTAGGTTTGGTCTCTTGAAGTGAGCATTCATCTCTTGCAGGTTTTGTTCTGTCTTTTTTAGCTTCTTTTCTATGCTTTTGAGTTTGGGTTATTTCTGTGTTTTGGTCTTCGAGCTCTGAGATTCTTTCTTCTGCTTGGCTAATTATGCTTTCCATGCTTATTAGTTTGTTATTTATTTCCATCACAGTATTCTTTACTGCTGTTATTTCTGACATCAGCTCCTTCCTATTTTCCTCTTGTCTCTCCTCAATTTTTTAAATTCTCTCTATTAATGTCTTGATGCCTGGGTTTGTTGCATGTGACCAGTCATTCTGGGGGCTCTTCATTGTTTGTGCTCCAGAATCTGTTTTCTCACTGTCTGATCTCCCAGGGGTCTGTGTGAGACCTATATTCTTCTTTTGGTTTTTCTTCATTTGTGCAGTTTTTTCCCCCTCCCTACTTTTTCCTTCCCTCCACATCACCATCTTCTTTACTTCTGCTATTCAGTGTTAGAGGCATTGGTTTTACTCCTGCTTGTTCAATCGCCTATTCTTTATGTATGCCCTCTTACTTTGTTCAATTCTGGAGTGCACTGTAGGTTGGGGGTGGTCCTTTTGCAGTTTTGAGATTTACTTAAGGGGGGAGCTGTGATTCAAAATCTATCTGCAGGTCCTGGTATTCGCTGACAGGTGTGTGGATAATCTGAAACCCACTTCCCAATGCCTTGTAATCTGTCCATGCAGTGGGGCTGTAGGTTTACTTCCTGAAATAAAATGTGGTTCGCAGAGGGAAAAGAATGGAGCAGACAGTGGACTGAATAGGGGGGTGGAGAGATAGAGGAGTAAGGGGGGAAACAAATGAGTGTACCAACAAATGGAGACAGAGACCTATACTGAAACATAAAAACAATAGACCACAGCTACAGATTACCCAACTCCCATACAAAAAATATAAAACATACAATGATGCTAATATACATGCTAATCAACCACCTTATTGGTGTGCTATTCCTCTATACAAAGATATGGTTTACAGAGAGAAGAAAAGAGAAGAAAGGAAGAGGAAAAAAGAAAAAAGGAACAATATAGTAGGAATAGAATTAAGTCATTAAACTAACAGAACCAATCAAGCACACTCTGAGACTTTTCATTTAAGTCCAATGTCCTTTCAGCTCTGATTTCTAGCTTTCTCTTCAAGTTGATAAATTAGTTTGCAGCTAGGGTCAATTGCCTCTGGCCTGCTGTGAAGGACAGTTCAGGTTATCCTCTGTTCACCGCTCTGGCCTGCGTCTGTTTTTCAAGCTTGTTTCTCCTGTTTCGGTGTTGTTACCTTGAATCGCCAGCAGGTGGTGCTACCTCAGCTGCTCTCGCCAGAGGGAGTGGGGCTGGACAGGAACCGGGCAGAGACTTGGGATGGAAGCCTGCCTCAGGGCACATGGGAGGAGACCCAGGCCAGACAGGACTTCCTGGTTGCAGGGAGGTGGCAGTGATCCCAGCAGATCTTGCCTGCAGGGCAGGAGCTTCAAGGACTGAAGCCATAGATCACAGAGGCATGGTTGTCGCAATATGCTATGGCTGCCACGGAGGCCGCGGTGGCGGTGCCAGCGGCTGCTGTGTCTGCGCTGCAGTGGCTGTCCAGACTGCTGCGATTCCCCAGCAGTGGCAGCCGCGAGTTCCGTGTGAAGAGCAGGCTGCGATGTTGGGGTCCACAGCCCCTGGGGAGAGAGCCAGAGACCCACTGCAGTTCTCCTTTGCAGAGTGTTTCATAGACCAGGTTGCCCCATCGTCATCTTCGCAGTTTTCTTTATTACACTAAATGAATTACCATTAGTCTGTTAAATTTCAGAGACATGTTTAACTTCTTATCTGCTAATATCACCACTCATTCTTTTGGTCTAGTGGGTTTATACATGTTTTGATTTCATTGTGCCTCTTTTAGTTGATTTTCTTAAGGGAAAACAGATAACATCTATGCTCAAACTACCACATTTAACCAAAATCTTAATCAGGGTTAGTTTAAAGGAAACTTCCTGTAACATTTTCTCTTTTCCTCCATTCTCTTTCTAGAAGTTCTTTAATATTTCTATTACTTGAAACTTAGTGTATATGTGTGTGTGTGTGTGTGTATGTGTGTGTGTGTGCCAAGAATGAAAATTTATCAAGTTTCAGGATAGTGATACTAAATGTTTATTTTAGTAGTGAAACTAATTGTTGATGTTAAACTCTAAGCTTAGAAGATTTAACTCATGATTTTTTTTGCTTTGAATTAATTCAAAGTTAGCATTTATATTTTCACTGGTAGATATGACATTTTGCTGATAATGCCATTGTAGAACAGATACCTTCAAAGAAAAAAATGTTACAAAACTGTAGAGTGCAGTTACCTTATTCATGAACACTTTTCTCCTAACCTAATAAACTCAGTATCTTGGCACCACTAGGATTTTGAGATTTACCCATAACCAGTTCTTTCTTTCTTCCTGAACATTTGCTTTTACTGCCCTCATTTTATTACTTTCAACTAATGAAATCCAATTCTAAAACCAAGATTTCCTGAGTTGTCAACCACCCATACTGTCCTCCCACTGTAACTTCATTTCTATCTGTTCAGCCTCTCTTTTGGAGACATTTCAAATTAACGTATTAACCTCACAAAGTATTTCCCTGAGCCTCCATTTGAACTCATTTCATTCAGTGTGGGCAATTCAAATGTAAATTGTGTTGGTCACAAAACCCCAACTGAGCACGCACTGAATACTTTGTAATCTGCTTTTTGCCATGATCAGCACATCCTAGAGGGCACTTCAAAATCCTTGAGTCTGATATCCCCTTCCTGTGCAGTGTTAGAACATTCCCTGCAGCTGTTGGGTCTGGACTTCAATGATGCCAGCAAAAATGAGCTTTTTTTCTTTTCGTTGTTTGCCTAGCCCTCTGTCTTCTAATAATTTTTAAAGTAAAGGAGAAGGATCAAACAGAAATAATAATAACAACAATAACAAAATTAAGTTAGTACTGAAATTTCCTTTCCTCTGGTTGATTTTAAATGTTACTTCCAAGTGTTTTAGGTTGTCTTTAATCCAAGCCTGACTCCCTCTCTAGGAACATCCCTTCACATATTCCTTGATAGCAGTTTTTCTGGGCCTGAGCATGGGCCTCATCACTCACCAGCTGTGCAATTTGGGAAAGTAGGAAACTCTCTTTATTTCTTTATCCATAGGACAAGGATCCTATCTCCACAGATTGTTGAAAGGATTAAAAGATACAATGTTCTTAAAGTTCCTGGTAGATAAGAATCACTCCATAAGTAGTGACCATTTTTATCACTTGTGTAGATGTTAAAATTTGGCAGGATCTTCAAGGATTAGATGCTCTGTAATCCAGTACAGTTTCCATACATTTCCTCTGATAAAACTTCCCTGGGACACTGAGGAAAGGCTTTTCAGGGCTGTCTGAACCATGCTTAAATATTTTTCAGCTGTTTTGATCTTAAGAGAAAAAAATAGATTTTCAAAAAGCATTAGCTCATTTACTCTTGCTCTTTACTCTTCATATCTGATGGGGGGACCCTGCAAAGGATAAAGGGATGCAGTGAATCTCATACCTTTGAGGATTTGTTCTTTCAGATAAGGAGCACCATATATGGAGGTCATGTAGTTAAGGGTCTATGTAGTTGTTGGGAAATGTCCTCCTTGCCCTTCAGATCTCCATCAGTAACTTATGATGGGAAGACACTTTAAAATGAGGAAACTGAAGCACGGGTGGCTCCTCATATTTGCAGGGTTTACACCCATGGAATTAACCCATCACAAATCAAAAATATTTGAAAAACAAAACAATAAAAGAAAACATGCTGGGCACAATGGCCCATACCTTTGGTAATGACTACTTGGGAGGCAGAGACAGGAGGAGTGCTTGAAACCAGGACTTCAGGTTGTAGTGTGTGATGATTGGAATCTGTGAATAGTCACGGCACTCCAGCCTCAGCAAATAGTGAGAACTGATTGCTAAAATAAAATAAAATAACAACAGCATAATAATAAAATACACATAGTATGACAATTATTTTCACAGCATTTACATTGTATTAAGTATTATATGTCATTCAGAGATTATTTAAAGTATGCATAGGATGTGTGTAGGTTATATGCAAATACTACACAATTTTATAGGACTTGAGCATTTGCAGATTTTGGTATCTTTGGGGTTCCTGGAACCAACTCCTGGTAGATATCAAGGAAAAGCTATGCAGAGATGGTCAGTGGCTTGCCCCAGCTCACACTAGTAAATGAAAAAGCAAGAACGATGCCCAGGGCACTTGGTTCTAGAATCTTCATTTAATCAATATGTATGTGACTGGATATAGAGCTCTTATCCAAAAACATTAAAAATTCGTAATAAGCCAGGTTGGGTGGCTCAGCTTGCAATCCCGTGGTTTGGGAGACCAAGGTGAGTGGATTGCCTGAGCCCATGGGTTCGAGACCCGCCTGGGAAACTTGGAGAGACCTCATCTCTACATTAAATAAAAAAATCAGCTGGCTGTGGTAGCGCATGCCTATAATTCCAGCTACTTGGAAGGCTGAGGTGGAAGGATTGCCAGAGCACAGAGGTCGAGGCTGCGGTGGCCGGGAGCGGCCACTGCACTCCAGTCTGAGCGACAGAGTGAGTCTCTAACTCAAAAAAAAAAATTAGTAATAAAACTTTTTAAATTATTGAATCTAATCTCAGTTTCAAACAGATTATATTATATTTAATTACTTTTCAAAATGCTATTTCAAGAGTGGGACCTTATTGAGAGGATAGAGTTAATTATGAAACAAAAACAAATTAATTCTTTATGAGTAAGTTTTCTGAAGATTTAAACATCTGTATAGACATTTATATGCACAGACTTATATATACACAGATGTGCATATAGATATGCATATATATATATATATTTGTGCATTGTATTAGGAGGGTTCTCCAGAGAAACAAAACCTTAAATTTTCATGGAAAAAAAATGGAATTAAAAATAAAAGTTATGAACATATTTCTCTGCATAAGCTCCATGAATGTCAAGATGATTT
>NW_007236267.1:0-2899 GCF_000164805.1 Carlito syrichta | reverse complement strand
TTCTCCCGGCCACCGCAGCCTTGACCTGCTGGCCTCCATTGATCCTTCCGCTTCAGCCTTCCAAGTAGCTGGAACTACAGGTGTGCCCTACAACGTCCAGCTAATTTTTGATTTATAGTGGAGACGAGGTCTCACCAAGTTGCCCAGGCAGGTCTCGAACCCGCGGGCTCAGGCAATCCACTCACCTCAGCCTCCCAAAGGCATGGGATTGCAGGCTGAGCCACCGAGCCTGGCTTCAAGATGCTTTTGTAAGAGATGATACCAGTCATTTAGTCAATACAATTTTTTTTACATCATTAAGTGAAAAAAATGGGTGGTCTCTGAAGACTTTTTTAAGATTAGGAAACAAAAAGAAGTCAGAAGGAGCAAAATCAGAATTGTAAGGTGAATGTCTAATGATTTTCCATTGAAAGTCTTACAAAATTATCCTTGTTTGATGAGAAAAATGAACAGGGACATTGTAATGATAAAGAAGAACTCTCTTGTGAAGCTCTCCTGGGCAATTTTTTGGCTAAAGTTTTGGCTAATTTCTCAAAACCATCTCATAATAACAGATGTCATCATTCTTTGGCCCTCCAGGCATTGCCTCACTTCCATCTTCATTGCCTTGCTTCTTCGTAAAATGAGCTATCCATTTGCAAACTACTGATTTTTCTGTGGCATTGTCTCCATACACTTTTCATTTGCTGCATAATGAAGTTTCAGTTAATGGCAGACTTTGTATATGATGATCCCATCAAATGAAATTCCTATTGCTTAGTGACAAAGCTATCATCATGTCATAGCACAAAGCATTATTAATGTGATTGTGGCTATGCTAGTGTAAACAAAACTACTGCAATGGCAAAAGTCTAGCACATATAACTATGTATAGTACATAATGCTTTGTAATGATAATAAATGACTTGCTAGTTTATGTATTTACTGTGCTATAATTTTTATTGTTATTTTAGTGTGTATACTTCTGCTTATTTTTTTTAAGTTGATGGTAAAACAACTTCAGGCAGGTCCTTGAGAAGATATTCTAGATGAAGGCATTGTATCATAGGAAATGACAGTTCCACCATGATATGACCCCTGAAAATCTTCCAGGGGACAAGATGTGGAGGTAGAAGACAGTGATAATGACGATCCTGACCCTGTGTTGGCTTCGGCTACAGTCTTTGTTTGAAACACAAACAAGTTTAAAAAGTAAAAAAGAAAAACATTAAACATAGTTAAAAGCTGATAGCATAAGGCTATAAAGACAGAATACATTTTCGTATAACTGGGCAGTGTATATATGTTTTAAGTTGAATGTTATTAAAAACAGTCAAAACATTTTTTAAAGCTTAAAAGTTTATGAAGTAAAAATGTTACAGTACACTAAGGTTAATTTACTATGAAGAAATAATTCTTAAAGTAAATCTGGTGTAGCCTAAGTGTAGAGCATATGTAAAATGTACAGTACTATCAGTAATGTCCGAGGTCTTCACATTCACTCACCAACACACGATTTACTCACTGACTCACCTGGAGCCACGTTGACTCCCACAGGCTCCATTTTGGGTAAATGCCTTTTGCAAGTGTCTCATTTTTAATCTTTTTTTAAAGTCTTTTTCTTTTTTTCTCTTTATGTTTTTCATTTTAAATCTGTGGGGTACAACTGAAGGTTCGGTATGCAAATGTTCACTATGCAGTTACCTTTTTGGTGAGGTGTGCCTCCTCATTTTTAAACTTTTATGATAGATTTTTACTGTACTTTTTCTATATTTAGATATATTTAAATGCGCAAATACTTACCATTGTGTTATAGCTGTTTACAGTATTCAGTACAGTAACATACTGTGCAGGTTTGTAACCTAGACACAATAGGCTACACCATACAGCCTGGTGTGTATTAGGCTATACCGTTTAGGTGAGTGTAAGTGCACTCTAAGGTATTGGCACAGTGATGATATCGCCTAAAGAAAAATTTCTCAGAATAAATCTCCATTGTTAAGCAGCATGTGACTGCATGCTTATACAGAATAAACAAACAGTATGCAAATTGAAATTAGACATGCTTATTATAAAATGTAATGATAATTTCCAATCCAGTACCAAATTGGACAAAAAACCTTATTGATCTGGATTGAAATTCAGTTTGCTAAGGTTCGAGTCAGCCAACTCCTGCCCAGTGATGTTTGAATAGAAAGGCTTACAAGGTCAATAGTCTGCTCATCACAGTTGATAAACATTTTTAAAAGTCAGTAAATTACTTTTTACTACAAGAGAAATTTCTGCCTTATATGCCAACAAAGAGTTGAGATGCCAGAAACACTTGGAGACTATATTATGAAACACTTATTTTATCACAACAGAACATTCATGCCAATGCTTGATGACAACAAACAATTCAATCGCATGAATTTGGGCAGAAAGGATCCCAGGCTTTTATATTCATTAGAAAAGTTATTGATTCTGGAAAGTTACCTCTAATAAAACTGCAGTATTTTCCCAGGCCTGTTATATGGGCACAAACAAATTATTCAATCAATGATATTGAGCAAAAGGAAAAGCATTCATGGTCTCTAATCTTTTTTCCTGCCTTCATAAACTGTCCATAGTTACTGGCAGCAGCATGAAGAGAAAATGTGGATCCAGTTCTTCTTGGGTTTCATAGAGTTCTATATAACTTTTGATAATTAAATTGCATTGTTTTGATAAAAATAGAATTAAGCAGAATCTAAAGCTAAAAAATGACAAAAATAGAAGATTATGTTCATAAAAAATTTTCTTCCATTTACACAAAGGTGTAATTTGCTGATGTACATTGGCTTTCACAAAGTCATCCATGAATTATGCAATTTTCAGTCATCAGCTGGCTGGAGCTTTTAGGTTAGTGTATTGTCTGTTAAAAAACATAGCCCCAGAGAGT
>NW_007236266.1:2110-3021 GCF_000164805.1 Carlito syrichta | reverse complement strand
CAGGGATTCGAGGCATGAATGTGGGTAATAGCAGTCCTCATATACTGGAAACTACACGACCTCTTGCTAAGACAAAAGAAGAAATCTGTGTTCGACGGTCCTCTATCAATAAATCTACATGGTGTCTTACTAAGGGGTACACAAGAATCAGGGTTTGGAAACAGGAATCTAAGGAAAGAGAGTCCTCACATAGAGGACACTACACGGCCTCCAACCAAGGACGAATAAGAATCTTTGTTGTACGAGTCCTCAATCCAAAAAATTCCCAAGGTGTCTGCTAAGCGACAAACAAGAAACAGGGCTTCAAGCTCCCCAAATGTTTTGGAGCAAGTTAGCATGCGGATATTACGAATCAGTCATTTCAGGACTCCAGCAACATTCTGGTATGCTTGAAATTCTTAAACGTGCATTGGGCCCTCCAAGTCCATTAGGTTTCTTGGAACAATTAAGGCCAGATTCCAGGACAAAAAGAATCTTCTTGCCATTTGTGGATGTAACTCTTGTCTTAAGGTGAACCGTGTATTCCTTCCCCTTCCGATTCTCTTTTTATTTTGAGAGGGGACAAGGGTTTTGCAATTGCCAAATGTTTAGTACGTATTTTTAAAGGTAACAGGAATCATGGATTCCACGTAACTAGAAATATTCTGGACATCTGTCTTTTTGTATACAGAGTTGGAATTCACATCATCAGGGAAGATCAGTGCATCTTACTGAAACGAAATGGAAACCTGGTTCTGGGAGTTCTCATTAACCGGAATCAACAGGGCCTCTTGATTAGGTTTAATCAGCAATCTGGGCTTCTGGGTCCCTATATTTTTCAGAGCTTCTTGCCCCGTGGATACGCTAAATCTGTCATTACAGATCCACAGAAACTTTTGGTACACTTGTTAGTTGTAATCTAGGATCTGGCC
>NW_007236266.1:0-1183 GCF_000164805.1 Carlito syrichta | reverse complement strand
TGGTAAGGTGAAATAAGAAACCTGCTTTACACAATTCCTCCAACACAGTATCTTGCTAAGGGCTAAACAAGATCAATGTTTTCAAACAGGGTTCTCAGGAAAGGGAGTCCTCATATACAGGACATTTCACGGCCCCTTGCTAAGGAAGAATAAGGAATCTGTGATACACTAGTACCCACTCCAAAAAATTCTCAGGGTGTCTTCCTACGGGATAAACAAGAATCAGGGCTTCGAGCTTGTCTCATGTTTTGGAGATATTTGGCTTTTGGGTATAATGAATCAGTCTTTTCAGGACTCCATCAACATGCTGGTCCTCTTGAGAGTTGTAAATGGGTATCTGGTAGTAAAAGTCCCTTAGGTTCCTCAGGACAACTAAGACCAGATTCTCGGAACAAAAGTATCTTCTTGCCGTATTTGGATATTACTCTGGTCTTAAGATGAATTTGGTAATCCTAAAATTTCCGATTGTACTTTTATTTGGAGTGGGGTTAAGGGTTTTGAAGTTGCCAAATATTTAATCCGAATTATTAAAATGTAACCAGGAATCATGGATTCCACGTCCCTAGGAAACATCTGGGAATCTGCATTTTTATATACAGAGTTTTGGAATCCACATAGACAGGGAAAATCAGGGCATCTGGCTGAGAACGGAAAGGAATTCCGGTTCTTGGAGTTCTCAATCGCCTAAATCTACAAGGTCTCCTGATAAGGTTTAATCAGCAATCTGGGCTTCTATGTTGCAACATTTTTAGTTTGTCTTTTGAAAAGGGAACCAGGAATCTTGAGTTCCAATTCCAAAGGAACTTTATGGGAGTCTTTCTCTTGATATCCAAACAACTGGAATTCTAGGTCACCATGAAAAGTCTCAGTGTCTTGTTGAAAATGAAGCAGGAATTTCGGTAATGGGAGTCCTCATATACAGAACACTACACCACCTGTTGCTACAGAAGAATAAGGAATCTTGGATACACGAGTCCTCCATCTCAAACACCTATAGAGCATCTTTCTAAGGGTTTTGGGAGTAGGAATCTTGATAATGGGAGTCCTCATATACAGGAAACTGCACTGGGTATTGCTAAGGAAGCATAAGGAATGTGGTTTACACGTGTCCTCAATCCCAAAACAAGTTCAGGGTGTCTTGCTAATGGCTAAATACGAATTTGGATGTTGAAGGATAATCTGG
>NW_007236265.1:0-863 GCF_000164805.1 Carlito syrichta | reverse complement strand
CGGTCCTCAATCCATCCCAAAGAAGTTTGAGGTCATCTTGCTATGGGCTAAACATGAATCATGTTGTTTTCAAGCATGAATCTGGAAAATGGAGTCCTTATTTACAGGAAACTACATGACCTTTTGCTAAGAAAGAATAAAGAATCTGGGTCACACGAGTCCTCAATCCCAAAAATCTACGGATCATCTTGGAAAGTTCCAAAAAGAATCAGAGTTTCGAAGCACGATGTATCTAATGAGAGTCCTAATATACAGGAAAATACACAGCCCCTGGCCACGGAAGAAAAATTACTGGGGTTATAGCAGTCCTCAGTCCTTAAAATCAACCGGCGATCTGCTGTGGGCTAAACAAGAATCATGGTTTAAAAGCTGGAACATAAGAAATAGCAGTCCTCATATGAAGAATCTACAAGATCTCTAGCTAAGGAGAATTAAGAAACCTCTTTTACACGGTTCCTACGTCACAATATCTACATGACATCTTGTTAATGGTAAAACAAGAATCAGGGTTTCCAAACAGGATTCTGGGAAAGGGAGTCCTCATATACAGGATATTACATGGCCCATCGGTAAAGAAGAATAAAGAATATGTGATACACTAGTCCACAATCCGAAAAATTCTCAGGGTGTCTTGCTGCGGTATAAAGAAGAATCAAGGCTTCGAGCTCGTCTCATATTTCAGAGATATTTGGCTTGTGGGTATTATGAATCAGTCATTTCAGGACTCCAGCAACCTTCTGGTCCTCTTGAGGGTTGTAAGCAGGTATCTGGTAGTACAAATCCCTTAAGTGCCTCAGGACAATTAAGGCCAGATTCCCAGAAAAAAAAGTATCATATTGCCGTATTTAGATGTAACTTTGGTG
>NW_007236264.1:0-781 GCF_000164805.1 Carlito syrichta | reverse complement strand
CAGGAAAATACACATCCCCTGGCCAAGGAAGAAAAATTATTGGGGTTATAGCAGTCCTCAGTCGTTAATATCAATCCAGCGATCTGCTGTGGGCTAAACAAGAATCATGGTTTAGAAGCTGGAACATAAGAAATAGCAGTCCTCATATGAAGAATCTAAGATCTCTAGCTAAGGAGAATTAAGAAACCTCTTTTACACGGTTCCTACATCACAATATCTATATGACACCTTGTTAATGGTAAAACAAGAATCAGGGTTTCCAAACAGGATTCTGGGAAAGGGAGTCCTCATATACAGGATATTACATGGCCCATCGGTAAAGAATAAAGAATATGTGATACACTAGTCCACAATCCGAAAAATTCTCAGGGTGTCTTGCTGCGGTATAAAGAAGAATCAAGGCTTCGAGCTCGTCTCATATTTCAGAGATATTTGGCTTGTGGGTATTATGAATCAGTCATTTCAGGACTCCAGCAACCTTCTGGTCCTCTTGAGGGTTGTAATCGGGTATCTCGTAGTACAAATCCCTTAAGTGCCTCAGGACAATTAAGGCCAGATTCCCAGAAAAAAAAGCATCATATTGTCGTATTTAGATGTAACTTTGGTCTTCAGATGATCTTGGTCATCCTTAAATTACTGTTTGTACTTTATTTGTAGAGGGGCCGAGTGTTTGCAGTTGTCAAATATTTAGTACGAATTATTAAAGTATAACCAGGATTCATGGAATCCACGTTCCTAGGAAACATCTGGGCATCTGCATTATGTATAAAGAATTTGGAAG
>NW_007236263.1:4304-11363 GCF_000164805.1 Carlito syrichta | reverse complement strand
TCCTACGAAAGAATAAGGAATGTGGGTGCCATGTTTTCTCAATCTCCAAAAAAGTATACGGCATCTTCTTAAGATCTAAACAAGAATCAAGCTTTCGACACCTGTATCTGTGACCAGGAGTACTCATATACAGGTAACTGCATGACTGTTGCTAAAAATAAGGAATCTGTGTTATATGAGTCCTCAGTCCTGAAATTCTTCAGGGCATCTTGCTGACGGATAAAGAAGAATCAGGGATCGAGGCAGAAATGTGGGTAATAGCAATCCTCTTATATAGGAAACTACATGGCCTTTTGCTAGTAAAAGAGAAGAAATCTGTTTTACACGGTTCCTCTATCCAAAAATCTACATGACTACTTACTAAGGGCTAAACAAGAATCAGGGTTTTAAAACAGGAATCAAGAGAAAGAGAGTCCTCACACACAGGACACTACATGGCCTCCAACTAACTACGAATAAAGAATCATTGTTGTATGCGTCCTCATCCAAACAATTCCCAGGTTGTCTGCTATGGGACAAACAAGAAACAGATCTTCCAGCTCCCCAAATGTTTCAAAGCAATTTAGCATTCGGATATTATGAATCAGTCATTTCAGAACTCCAGCAACATTTTGGTCCTCTTAAAGTTTGTAAATGCTATTGGGCACTCCAAGTCCGTTAAGTTCCTCAGAACAACTAAGGCCAGATTCCAGGACAAAAAAATTCTTCTTGCCATATTTGGATATAACTCTGATCTTAATGTGAACCATGTAATCCTTCCACTTCTGTGTCTCTCTTTATTTTGAGAAGGTACAATGGTTTTGCACTTGCCAAATGTTTACTACGAACTTTTAATGGTAACAAGGAATCATGGAATCCACGAACCTAGAAAACTTCTGGGCATCTGTCTTTTGATATACTTAATTTGGAATCCAAATCGACAGGAAAAATCAGGGCATCTTACTGAGAATAAAAAGAAATCCGGTTCTAGGAGTTCTCATTTTCCGGAATCTACAGGGTCTCTTGATAAGGTTTAATCAGCAATCTTAACTTCTGGGGCCCTACATTTTCAGAGCTACTTGCTCTGAGGATACGCTAAATCTGTCATTACAGATCTTCAGGATGTTTCTGGTCCTCTTGTTAGTTGTTATCAAGGATTTGGCCCTAGAAATCCTTTTGTTTCCTGTGACCATCTATGACCATAATCATATTACCATAATCAAAAGGTATATTTGTACAAAATTCCTCGATCCAGGTGACCTCAAAGTACAGAAAATACTTGTGGGTGGGCAGTTAGTAATTGGGTTTTTGGTTTGGAATATTCCATATTTTGGGGAGGTCTTGTGAATGGAAACCATGAATCTTGGATTTCAGTTCCGAAAGAACATTATGGACGTCTTTCTCTTGATATCCAAAAAACTGGAATTCTCGGTCATCAGGAACTGTCTTGGCATCCTGCAGAGTGAAGCAGGAAGCTGGGTAATGGAGGTCGTCATATAAAGGAAACTACACGTCATATTGCTAAGTATCTATAAGGATTCTTCCTTATATGAGTTCACAATCCCCATAAAACAGACTGTCTTCCTAAGACGTAACCACGAACAAGGTTTTTGAAGTAGCAATCTGGGAAATGGGAGTCCTCACATACAGGAAACTTCACTACCTATTGCTAAGTAAGAATGAGGCATCTGCATAACTCGGGTCCTCAATCCCAAAGAAGTTTAAGGTCATCTTGCTATGGGCTAAACACGAATCATGTTGTTTTCAAGCATGAATCTGGAACATGGAATCCTTATTTACAGGAAGCTACATGACCTTTTGCTAAGAAAGAATAAAGAATCTGGGTCACACGAGTCCTCAATCCCAAAAATCTACGGATCATCTTGGAAAGTTCTAAAAAGAATCAGAGTTTCGAAGCACGATGTATCTAATGAGAGTCCTAATATACAGGAAAATACACAGCCCCTGGCCAAGGAAGAAAAATTATTGGGGTTATAGCAGTCCTCAGTCCTTAAAATCAACCGGCGATCTGCTGTGGGCTAAACAAGAATCATGGTTTAGAAGCTGGAACATAAGAAATAGCAGTCCTCATATGAAGAATCTAAGATCTCTAGCTAAGGAGAATTAAGAAACCTCTTTTACACGGTTCCTACATCACAATATCTATATGACACCTTGTTAATGGTAAAACAAGAATCAGGGTTTCCAAACAGGATTCTGGGAAAGGGAGTCCTCATATACAGGATATTACATGGCCCATCGGTAAAGAATAAAGAATATGTGATACACTAGTCCACAATCCGAAAAATTCTCAGGGTGTCTTGCTGCGGTATAAAGAAGAATCAAGGCTTCGAGCTCGTCTCATATTTCAGAGATATTTGGCTTGTGGGTATTATGAATCAGTCATTTCAGGACTCCAGCAACCTTCTGGTCCTCTTGAGGGTTGTAATCGGGTATCTGGTAGTACAAATCCCTTAAGTGCCTCAGGACAATTAAGGCCAGATTCCCAGAAAAAAAAGTATCATATTGCCGTATTTAGATGTAACTTTGGTCTTCAGATGATCTTGGTCATCCTTAAATTACCATTTGTACTTTATTTGTAGAGGGGCCGAGTGTTTGCAGTTGTCAAATATTTAGTACGAATTATTAAAGTATAACCAGGATTCATGGAATCCACGTTCCTAGGAAACATCTGGGCATCTGCATTATGTATACAGAATTTGGAATCCATATGGACACGGAAAATCAGGGCATCTTGCTGAGAACGGAAAGGGAATCCGGTTCTTGGAGTTATCAATTGCCTAAATCTACAACGTCTCTTGATAAGGTTTAAAGAGCAATCTGGGCTTCTATGTCGCCATATATTTTGTGTGTCTTTTGAAAAGGGACCAGGAATCTTGGGTTCCAATTCTTCAACAACTTTATGCGAGTCTTTCTCTTGATATCAAAGCAACTGGAATTCTAGGTCACCAGGAAATATCTTTGCGTCTTGCTGAGAATGAAGCATGAATTTCAGTAATGGGAGTCCTCATATACAGAACACTACACGACCTGTTGCTACGCAAGGATAAGGAATCTTGCTTACATGAGTCCTCCATCCCAAAAACCTACAGAGCATCTTGCTAAGAAGTAACCAACATTCAGGTTTTGGGAGTAGGAATCTGGATAATGGCAGTCCTCATATACTGGAAACTGCACTGTGTATTGCTAAAGGAGAATAAGGAATCGTGTTTACAGGTTTCTTCCATCCCAAAAAAAAACTTCAGGGTGTCTTGCTAAGGGCTAAACACAAATTTGGGTTCTTGAAGCATAACCGAGGAAATTAAATCCTCATATACAGGCAACTGCACTGACTTTTCCTAAGAAAGAATAAGGAATCTGGGTGACATGTTTTCTCATTCGCCAAAAATGTACACGGCGTTTTCCTAAGATCTAAACAAGAATCAAGCTTTTGACGCATGTATCTGTGAACAGGAGTACTCATATACAGGCAACTGCACGGCTGTTGCTAAATATAAGAAATCTGTGTTATATGAGTCCACAGTCCTGAAAATCTACAGGGCAACTTGCTGACGCCTAAAGTAGAATCAGAGTTTTGAGGCATGAATGTGGGCAATAGCAATCCTCATATGCAGGAAACTACATGGCCTCTTGCTAAGTAAAAGAAGTAATCTCTTTTCCACGGTTCGTCTATCAAAAAATCTACATGACGTCTTACTAAGGGCTAAATAAGGATCAGGGTTTCGAAAAAGGAATCTAGGGAAAGAGAGTACACACATACAGGACTCGACACGGCTTCCAACTAAGTATGAATAAAGAATCTTTGCTGTACTCGTCCCCAATCCAAAAAATTCCCAAGGTGTCTGTTACGTGACAAACATGAAGCAGAACTTCGAACTCCACAAATGTTTTGGAGCAATTTAGCATGTGGATATTATGAATCAGTTATTTCAGGACTCCAGCAACATTCTGGTCCTCTTAAAAGTTGTAAACGGGTATTGGGCACTCCAAGTTCATTAGGTTCCTCAGAGCAACTAAGGCCAGATTCCAGGACAAAAAGAATCTTCTTGCCATATTTGGATGTAACTCTAGTATTAAGGTGAACCCTGTAATCCTTCTCCTTCCGTGTCTCTTTTTATTATGAGACGGGAGAAGGGTTTTGCAGTTGTCAAATGTTTAATACGTATTTTTAAAGGTAAACAGGAATCATAGAATCCACGACCCTAGGAAACTGCTGGGCATCTGTCTTTTGATATACTGAGTTTGGAATCCACATCGACAGGAAAAATCTGGGCATCTTACTGAGAACGAAAAGGAAATCCGGTTCTAGGATTTCTCATTTTCTGGTATCTACAGAGCCTCTAGATAAGGTTTAATCAGCAATGTGGGCTTCTGTATCCCTACATTTTCAGAACTACTTGCTCCATGTATATGCTAAATCTGACATTACAGATCCTCACGAACATTCTTGTCCTCTTGTTAGTTGTAATCAATGCTCTGGCCCTACAAATCCTTTTGTTTCCTAGGATCATCTTCAATCATAATCATATTCCCCAGAATCAAAAGGTATATTGGTACAAAATTCATCGATTCTGGTGACCTCAAATTACAGAAAATTCTTGTGGGAGGGCAGGTCGGAATTGGGATGTTGTGTTTGGAGGATTCCACATTTTGGGGAGGTCTTGTGAAGGGGAACCAGGAATCTTGGATTCCAGTTCCCAAAGAACACTATGGACATATTTCTCTTGATATCCAAAAAACTGGAATTCTCGGTCACCAGGAATTGTCTCATCATCCTGAAGAGTGAAGTAGAAAGCTGGGTAATGGAGGTCATCATATACCAGAAACTACACGTCATACTGCTAAGGAAGAATAAGGAATCTTCCTTATATGAGTCCTCAATCCCAAAACTACAGGCCGTCTTCCTAAGAGGTAACCCACAAATCAGGTTTTTGAAGTAGGAATCTGGGTAATGGGAGTCCTCGCATACAAGAAACTTCACTGCCTATTGCTAAGTAAGAATAAGGAATCTGTGTTATTCGTGTCCTCAATCCCAAAAAAAACTTCAGGTCGACTTGCTATGGGCTAAACACGAAATATGGTCTTCCTAAGATCTAAACAAGGATCAAGCTTTCGACACTTGTATCTGTGAACACGAGTACTCATATACAGGCAACTGCATGGCTGTGGCTAAAAATATGGAATCTAGGTTATACGAGTTCTCAGTCCTGAAAATCTACAGGGCATCTGGCTGACGGCTAAAGAAGAGTTAGGGATTCGAGGCATGAATGTGGATAATAGAAGTTATAATATACAGGACACTACATGGCCTCTTGCTAAAGAAAAGAAAAAATCTGTTTTCCATGCTTCCTCTATCAATAAATCTTCATGGCGTCTTAGTAAGGGCTAAACAAGAACCAGGGATTTGAAATAGGAACCTAGGGAAAGAGAGTCCTCACATACAGGACACTACATGGCCTCCATCTAAGGACGAATACAGAATCATTGTTTTACGAGTCCTCAGTTCAAAAAATTCTCAGGATGTCTGCTATGGCACAAAAAAAAAACAGGGCTTTAGCCAGGCTCGGTGGCTCAGCCTGTAATCCCACGCATTTGGGAAACTGAGGTGAGTGAATTGCTTGAGCCCGCAGGTTCGAGACCTACCTGGGCAGTAAGACCTCATCTCTACAATAAATTAAAAAATCGTCTGGGCGTGGTAGTGCACACCTGTAATTCCATGTACTTGGAAGGCTGAGGCGGAAGAATCGCCGGAGCCCAACAAGTCGAGGCTGCGGTGATCGGGAACGGCCACTGCACTCTAGTCTGGGCGACAGAGTGAGACTCCAACTCAAAAAAAAAAGAAACATGGCTTCGAGCTCCAAAATGTTTCGGAGCAATTTATCATGCGGATGTTACGAATCGGCCATTTCAGGACTCCAGCAACATTCTGGTGCTTTTGAAAGATCTAAACGTGTACCGGACATTCCAAGTCCGTTAGATTCCTCGGAACAACTAAGGCCAGATTTCAGAACAAAAGGAATCTTCTTGACTTGTGTGGATGTAACTCTGATCTTAACATGAACCCTGTAATCCTTCCCCTTCCGTTTCAATTTTTATTTTAAGAGGGGCAAGCGTTTCGATGTTGCTAAATATTTAGTACGTATTTTTAAAGGTAACCAGGAATCATGGATTCCACGTCCCTAGGAAAATTCAAGGCATCTGTCTTTTTGTATACAGAGTTTGGAATCCACATCAATAGGGAAAATCAGGGCATCTTGCTGAGAACGAAAAGGAAATCTGGTTGTAGGAGTTCTCATTAACTGGAATCTACAGGGCCTCTTGAAAAGGTTCAATCAGCAATCTGGGCTTCAGGGTCCCTACATTTTTCAAAGCTAATTTCTCCGTGGATACACTAAATCTGTCATTACAGATCCACAGGAACTTTCTTGTCATCTTGTTAGTTGTAATCAAGGATCTGGCCATACAAATACTTTTCTTTCCTAGGAACATCTACGACCAAAATATTGTTTCCCAGAATCAAAAGGCATATTGGTACAAAGTCCCTCGATTCAGGTGACCTCAAACTACAGAAAATTCTTTTGGGCAGGCAGGTTGGATTTGGGATGCTGTGTTTTGAAGATTCCACATTTTACGGAGGGTCTTGTGAAGGGGAACCAACAGTCTAGGATTCCAGTCTCCAAAGAACATTATGGGAGTCTTTCTCTTGATATCCAAAGAACTGGAATTCTCGGTCACCAGTAACTGTCTCAGCATCCTCCAGAGTGAAGTGGAACCTGGGTAATGGGACTCATCATATACAGGAGCATACACGTCATATTGCTTAGAAGTATAAGGAATCTACTTTACATAAGTCCTCAATCCCAAAAACTACAGACCGTCTTCCTAAGTGGTAACCACGAATCAGGTTTTTGAAGTAGGAATCTGGGTAATGGGAGTCCTCACATACAGGAAACCTCACTGCCTCTTGCTAAGTAAGAATGAGGAATCTGCCTTAATCGTGTCCTCTAAAACATAAAAACTTCAGTTCGTCTTCCTATGGGCTAAACATGAATCAGGTGG
>NW_007236263.1:0-3830 GCF_000164805.1 Carlito syrichta | reverse complement strand
AATCTACAGGGCATCTTGGAAGGGTTAAAAAGAATCATAGTTTCGAAGCAGGATCTATGTTATGATGTCCTAATATACAGGGAAATACACGGCCCCTTGCCAAGGAAGAAAAAGAATTGGGAATATACCAGTCCTCAGGACTAAATATCAACAGGCCATCCGCTGTGGGCTAAAAAAGTATCAGGGTTTAGAACCTGCAACATAGGTATTAGCAGTCATCATATACAGAATCTACACGATCTATTGCTAAGGAGAAATAAGAAACCTGTTTCACATTGTACCTCCATCCCAATATCCACATGACATCTTGCTAAGGGCTAAACAAGAATCAGCGTTTCCAAACAGGGATCTTGGGAAAGGGAGTCCTCATATACAGGGCATTACACTGCCGCTTGCTAAGGATGAATAAGGAATCTGTGATACACTAGTCCCCAATCGGAAAAATACTCAGGGTGTCTTGCAAGAGGATGAACAAGAATCCATGCTTCATGCTCGTCTCATGTTTTGGAGATATTTGGCTTGTGGGTATTATGAATCAGTCATTTCAGAACTCCAGCAACATTCTGGTCCTCTTGAGAGTTGTAATCGGGTATCTGGTAGTACAAGTCCCTTAGGTTCCTCGAGACAATCAAGGCCAGATTCTCGGAAGAAAAGTATCATCTTCCCGTATTTAGATGTAACTTTGGTCTTAAGATGAACTTGGTAATCCGTAAATTCCATTTGTATTTTATTTGGAAAGGGGCCGAGGGTTTTGCAGTTGCCAAATATTTAGTACGAATTATTAAAATGTAACCAGGATTCATGGAATCCACATCCCTAGGAAACATCTAGGCATCTGCATTTTTGTATACAGAGTTTCTTGCTGAGAATCGGGTTCTTGTAACTCTAAATCGCCTAAATCTACAACGTCTCTTAATAAGGTTTAGTCAGCAATCTGGGTTTCTATGTCGCCACATTATTAGGATGTCTTTTTAAAAGGGAACCAGGAATCTTGGTTTCCAATTCCACAAGAACTTTATGGGAGTCTTTCTCTTGATATCCAAGCAACTGGAATTCTAGCTCACCACGAAAGGTCTCGGCATCTTGCTGAGAATGAAGCAGGAATTCCAGTAATGGCCGTCCTCATATACAGAACACTACACGACCTGTTTTTACGGAAGAATAAGGAATCTTGTTTACCTGAGACCTCCAACCCAAAAATCTGCAGAGCGTCTTGTGAAGAGATAACCACCAATCAGATTTTGGGAGTAGGTATCTAGATAATGGGAGTCCTCGTATACAGTAAACTACACTGTCTATTGCTAAGGAAGAATAAGGAATCTGTTTTAAACGTGTCCTAAATCCCCAAAAAATCTTTGGACTGCCTTGCTAAGGACTAAACACGTACTTGGGTTTTTTAAGCATAATCTAGGGAAATTAAATCCTCATATAAAGGCAACTGCACGGACTTTTCCTAAGAAAGAATAAGGAATCTGTGTGACATGTGTTCTCAATCCCCAAAAAACTACATGGCGTCTTCCTAAGGTCTAAACAAGCATCAGTGTTTTGACGCATATATCTTGGAATGGGAGTACTCATATACAGGCAACTGCATGGCTATTGCTAAAAATAAGGAATCTGGGTTATATGAGTCCTCAGTCCTGAAAATCTGCAGGGCATCTTGCTGACGGCGAAAGAAGAATCAGGGATTCGAGGCATGATGTGGGTAATAGCAGTCCTCATATACTGGAAACTACACGACCTCTTGCTAAGACAAATGACGAAATCTGTGTTCGACGGGTCCTCTATCAATAAATCTACATGGCGCCTTAGTAAGGGCTACACAAGAATCAGGGTTTGGAAACAGGAATCTAGGGAAAGAGAGTCCTCACATAGAGGACACTACACGGCCTCCAAGCAAGGACGAATAAGAATCTTTGTTGTACGAGTCCTCAATCCAAAAAATTCCCAAGGTGTCTGGTATGCGACAAACAAGAAACAGGGCTTCAAGCTCCCCAAATGTTTTGGATCAATCTAGCATACGGATATTACGAATCAGTCATTTCAGGACTCCAGCAACATTCTGGTATTCTTGAAATTCTTAAATGTGCATTGGGCCCTCCAAGTCCATTAGGTTTCTTGGAACAATTAAGGCCAGATTCCAGGACAAAAAGAATCTTCTTGCCATATTGTGGATGTAACTCTTGTCTTAAGGTGAACCATGTATTCATCCCCTTCCGTTTCTCTTTTATTTTGAGAGGGGACAAGGGTTTTGCAATTGCCAAATGTTTAGTACGTATTTTTAAAGGTAACAGGAATCATGGATTCCACGTAACTAGAAATCTTCTGGACATCTGTCTTTTTGTATACAGAGTTTGGAATTCACATCATCAGGGAAGATCAGTGCATCTTACTGAAACGAAATGGAAACCTGGTTCTGGGAGTTCTCATTAACCGGAATCAACAGGGCCTCTTGATTAGGTTTAATCAGCAATCTGGGCTTCTGGGTCCCTATATTTTTCAGAGCTTCTTGCCCCGTGGATACGCTAAATCTGTCATTACAGATCCACAGAAACTTTTGGTACTCTTGTTAGTTGTAATCTATGATCTGGTCCTACAAATCCTCTTGTGTCCTAGGAACATCTACCACCATAATCATGTTCCCCAGAAAAAAGGCATATTGGTATAAAATCCCTCGATTCAGGTGAGCTCACACTACAGAAAATTCTTGTGGGCAGGCACGTCGGAATTGAGATGATAGGTTTTGATGATTACACATATTGAGGACGTCTTGTGAAAGGGAAGCAAGAATCCTGGATTCCAGTTACCAAAGAACTTATGGGAGTCTTTCTCTTGATATCCAAACTACTGGAATTCTCAGTCACCAGGAACTGTCTCGGCATCCTGCAGAGTGAAGCGGGAAGCTGGGTAATGGGTGTCATTATATACATGAAACTACACATCATATTGCTAAGTATAAGGAATCTTGTTTACATGAGTCCTCAATCCCAAAAACTACAGGCCATCTTCCTAAAGGTAACCACGGATCAGATTGTTGAAGTAGGAATCCAGGTAATGGGAGTCCTCACACACAGGAAACTTCACTGCCTATTGCTAAGTAAGAATAAGGAATCTGTGTTACTCCTGTCCTCAATCACAAGAAAACTTCGGGTCGTCTTGCTATGGGCTAAAAACGAATCAGCGTGTTTTAAGCATGAATCTGGAGAATTGGAATCCTTATATACAGGCAACTAAATGATCTTTTACTAAGAACGAATAAGGAATCTGGCTTACACGAGTTCTCAATCCCAAAAATCTAAAGGGCATCTTGGAAAGGGCTAAAAAATAATCAGAGTTTCGAAGCAGGATCTATATTATGAGAGTCCTAATATACAGGAAAATACACGGTCCCTTGCCAAGGAAGAAAAAGAATTAGGGTTATAGCACTCCTCAGTCAAAAAAATCAATAGGCCATCTGCTGTGGAATAAACAAGAATCATGGTTTAGAAGCTTCAACATAGGTAATAGCAGTCCTCATATACAGAATCTACACGATCTCTTGGTAAGGTGAAATAAGAAACCTGTTTTACACAATCCCTCCAAAACAGTATCTTGCTAAGGGCTAAACAAGATCAATGTTTTCAAACAGGGTTCTCGGGAAAGGGAGTCCTGATATACAGGACATTTCACGGCCCCTTGCTAAGGAAGAATAAGGAATCTGTAATACACTAGTACCCAATCCAAAAAATTCTCAGGGTGTCTTCCTACGGGATAAACAAGAATCAGGGCTTCGAGCTTGTCTCATGTTTCAGAGATATTTGGCTTTTGGGTATAATGAATCAGTCTTTTCG
>NW_007236262.1:0-820 GCF_000164805.1 Carlito syrichta | reverse complement strand
ACCTTATCCTGAATTATACACTACATCTTTAAAATAAAATGTTAAAAATAAGATAGAAATAGATTTGGACCTGGAGATTGTTCACGATATGAATTTATGACTATGATCAGATTGTCAGTCATTTGGAGATAGCACAGTTGTCAGCAGAAGGTTAACTATAGATGGTCTTTGGGAATCTGAGGCAAACCAAAGCTAGCATGATCTACTGGAGAACAGAGTTAGGAAAATTGACTAGCTTGGCTGATTGAGTCAGATACTTGGCCACAACTATGAGTTACTTACTGTGTTACTTTGAATGAATTATGCCCCTTCCATTCATGTCAGGAAGCTTGAGCTTGTGCTTTTCTTCACCTCACTGCAAACTCAATATACTACTGGGTGATGAGGCTCAGACACAAGTACCAAACCTGGGAGTGTTCCTGGTGACACATGAAATGAGAAGTGGAGAGAAGATGTAGAAAGTGAAGAGAACTAGAAATCAAACACAAGATTTGTGCTGGTTACCTGCTTACAAATATGAAAAGATTGCTCTCCTTTTTAAGTCTGAGGGTCTATGATCTCTGTAACTATATGTCTGCTTGTACCTATTGTTGTAGCCACACTGTATGTAAAGAGTCGCCAGCATACTGAGAGTTCAATGTTGAGTCCTTTATTGCCGGCAGTCGAGAGGAGGCTCATGCCAGAAAGAGACTCTCAACCCGAAATGGACCAAGCAAGGCTTTATAAAGGCCCAAACCGCAATTTCATAGAGTCAGTGGATGCAAACAGGAATTTTGGGTTACAGAGAGTTAGCAGACAGTAACGATTACAGAACAGTTTA
>NW_007236261.1:4398-10575 GCF_000164805.1 Carlito syrichta | reverse complement strand
GCCTATGGAATCATTGGCAAAACTAGAAGACCCTTTGTTCAGTTATCACCATCTTCCACCCCCCATAGAAAATAGTATTTCTCAAGGTTCACCTATGCAATACTCAAATCCAGCTCAACAGTCCCCCAGTCTTTTCCCAATGCTAACAAACATACATCGACTGCTCAATGTTATTCACCTCAATTGGCTTCAGATTGCTGGCTTTGCTTAAAATCCAAGCCTACTTATTATGTAGGCCTTGGGGATGAGGCCCCATTATTTTTAACATTAGTAAATTCCCTCTGGAGGTGATTCACATCACAATAGGAGACGTAACTTGTACTACATCTTGTGTTTTCACTTCAAGCTTCAATTTAAATGCATCGCATTTTTCTAATATATTTAATCTATCTCTCACCCCAACCATGTCAAATTCCATGGCTTATATGGCTCCTACCAATACTTGATTACCAGGCTCTATAGTACTTACCAAATGTATTACTACTAAAAATTTAAGCAATGAACCTGCCTTATATGTTGTCATCCATGTATTTCCCCAGGTATATGCTTATAGCGACCCCAAGGGAAACCTTTTGCTGAATCCACCCAGCCTACTGGCCACTAGTGAAAAATGCACCACCCCTTTGCTAATAACTGCCTTAATAGACTTCAGTGTAGCTGGACCTGCCGCTCTCAGGACCACAGCCCTAGTCCACAATGAACTCCTTCTATCCATTCTGGCACAAGAAATGGATGAAGACATTGGAAACCTCCAGTTTGCCATGGATCACTCCATGACCAGTTCACACCCCTAGCAGAAGTGGTGCCCCAAATCGCAGAGGTCTAGATTTATAGTTCCTGTCTCAAGGAGGGCTCTGTGTAGTGCTAGGGGAATCATGCTGTTTTTATGTCAATAAATGAGGAGTCACTAAAAACATCCTTCAAATGGTTCAAGATAATTTACACAGAAGACAAAAAGAAAAACAAAGTAACATGGTTTTAAACGTTGCTTGATTGGAACCCATGTCTAACTACTTTAATTACAGGTCTGACTGTTCTCTACTTCTCCTTGGTCTACTCATTGGCCCTGTATATTAAATTGGATAGTTCGGTATGCAAAACAATGAATTGTTTCTGTAAAACTCATGTATATTTGGAACCATTATAACTCCCTACCCATAATAGACGAGTCAATGCTTTGACTCATGAACAACTAAAAGGAGGGAATAAAATGCCTGTTAGCAATCCTACCATGGTGACTCCAAGTATAGTGATTCCTCCATTTTGCATATCATTTCTCCTTCTCACTCCTCCTCCTTATGACTGCCCCAATCTTTCAGTAAGCAGCAAAACACATCCTACTTGGCAGAAAGCCCAGATAAGCTATTTTTCAGTTGATTGAGATAAACTGTTCTGTAATTGTTACTATTCTGTTAACTGCTCTATAACTGAACAGCCCAGATAAGCTGCCTGTAACTGCTCCAGATAAACTGTTCTGTAATCGTTACTGTTCTGCTAACTTCTCTGTAACCAAAATTTCCTGTTTGCATCCCACCTGACTCTTATGAAATTGCGGTTTGGGCCTTTATAAAGCCTTGCTTGGTCCATTTCGGGTTGAGAGTCTCTTTCTGGCATGAGCCTCCTCTCGACCGCCGGCAATAAAGGACTCAACATTGAACTCTCAGTATGCTGGCGACTCTTTACATGCAGTGTGGCTACAACAATATGTGCAAGCAGACATATAGTTACAGAGATCATAGACCCTCAGACATAAAAAGGAGAGCAATCTTTTCATATTTGTAAGCAGGTAACCAGCACAAATCTTGTGTTTGATTTCTAGTTCTCTTCACTTTCTACATCTTCCCTCCACTTCTCATTTTATGTGTCACCAGGAGCACTCCCAGGTTTGGTACTTGTGTCTGAGCCTCATCACCCAGTAGTATATTGAGTTTGCAGTGAGGTGAAGAAAAGCACAAGCTCAAGTTTCCTGACATGAATGGAAGGGGTATAATTCATTCAAAGTAACACAGTAAGTAACTCATAGTTGTGGCCAAGTATCTGACCCAATCAGCCAAGCTAGTCAATTTTCCCAACTCTGTTCTCCAGTAGATCATGCTAGCTTTGGTTTGCCTCAGATTCCCAAAGACCATCTATAGTTAACCTTCTGCTGACAACTGTGCTATCTCCAAATGACTGACAATCTGATCATAGTCATAAATTCATATCATGAACAATCTCCAGGTCCAAATCTATTTCTATCTTATTTTTAACATTTTATTTTAAAGATGTAGTGTATAATTCAGGATAAGGTATACAAGTGGCAATCATATAAGAAAAGCTTGAGCCTACCTTTGGTCCTCACTTTGACTGGTTTGAGATCAGATACTAATGTTATGTTTCCTCCTTCTGCTGTCAGTTTCTGACTACTGCCAATCCCTTTCTTATAGTATTATGGTAAAAGTTCAGGATATGTTTATGAGTGAGAACGTATGGCACTCAGTTCTATGGTTTGGTGATAAATCACTGAGTTTTATAGACACTAAAGGCATTCAAGTTGCTGCAACGTCCATTGTTAATTTTTTGCATACTGACTTTTATGGATTTGACATTTTCAATATTGAAAACTTGCAAATGAAATATTTTAAAGTGTGGAGTGCAAACAGAAAGGGGCTTTAGAAATTTTAAGGCAAACCGGGCTCGGTGGCTCAGCCTGTAATCCCAGCGCTTTGGGAGGCTGAGGTGAGTGGATTGCCTGAGCCCGTGGGTTCGAGACCCGCCTGGGCAACTTGGCGAGACCTCATCTCTACAATAAATAAAAAAAATAGCTGGGAGTGGTAGCACAAGCCTGTAGTTCCAACTACTTGGAAGGCTGAGGTGGAAGGATCACCGGAGCCCAGCAGGTCGAGGCTGCAGTGGCCGGGAGCGGCCACTGCACTCCAATCTGGGCGACAGAATGAAACTCTAACTCGAAAAAAACAAGAAAGAAATTTTAAGGCAAATTGAATTCTTAATGTGCTTCAGTATTACACTCTGTGCAACTGGATCATAATCAAATATTTTTGATAAAGATAAAATTGAAGATAGGACTGAGATGTAATTTGAAATGTCTTGCCTTCTGACAAAGTCTCAAGTAATGTCAAACAGTATTAATGATCAAAGGAATGAAACTTAAATAATCATGGCATATATTATATCCAGAAACCTCATACCTTTACCTTTGGATGACTAATTTGTTCAATTAACATAAAAAGTAAATTAAGGAAGTCTGTGCTTTGTATCAGGTCCCATGGATTATGCAGGATGAATAATAAAACTAGTAATTACTTAACACTTATTGAATGTTTACTATATGTCAAGCACTCTTTATGATTTATAAGTATTATTTCATTTAATCTTTACATTCCTATATGAGTAAACTATTCCTGTCATCTCCTTTTACAGATAAGAGAGATCAAAGCAAGGAGATGCTCCACAACTCACCTCAAGTCAGAAAGCTATTGCATGAGGGAGTGAAAATTTAGCACAAGCAGCCTGCCCCTTTGCTAATAGATATAATTTTTTTGTGCATGAAGAACAAAGTGTTTATGCTGGTTTTGCCAAAAATAAATGACTTGATCATTATTTAAAATGACCTAAATGGACAGTGGATTTGCGTGGGTTGCTGTGGTGTAGGATTCCCCAACCTCTGTTCTGACCCTATCACCTTGTATACTATAGCAGATATATACTTACATTGAGCCACAGATTCCTTAGTTATCAAAGGAAATGACTAGAACTCCATCCATCATACAGAAAATATATTTGTGTGCACTAACTGGTTGTGTGTACTATCCACTTTACAATACTCTCTCTAGATCTATGGCATATTTGAGTTTTAATCAAGGCTCTTCCACTATTTCTGTGTAACTTTGGTCAAATTACCTTGTCTTTGTAAGTTTCATATTTCTCATCTGACAAAAAGAACTGTTCCAGTCAGGTTTTGTGACAATACTGTATAACAAACATCTCAACAAATTTCTAGGACTCACAGTAGCGGTAATTTAGATATCACACATGGATGTGCAAATTAGCTAGTGTATCACTGGCTTTGACTGGCTTGGTTTCAGAGTAAGATTGAGACTTAAGTGTATGTCCCACAAGTCCCTTTATTCTAGCCCCAATGGATAGCTGAGGGTATGAGTGGAGAAGAATGAGCAGAACCTCTACCAACATATTCAAAGCCTCTGTCATGTCTCTGTTTATATCACATTGGCCTAGCAAATCATATGGAATCGGGCAAGAGCGGTCAGTTGGGAATATGTACTTTACACAATAAACTAAGGCAGAGAAAAGAAGAGAAGAAAGAATGGTGAACAAATATCACCAAATAACAGAGAAAATATTGCTTTCCTCATAAGTTTGTGAAAGTCACATGAGAAACAGTGATTAGTTTAGTGACTGGCACATATTAAGAATTCAATCAAAGTGGACTAGGATTTTTTTTAGGAGGTATTCTTACCTTCACAACAGAAAGAATAAAAGGGAGAATACTATCCACACTAACCTACTTAGGAACATTATCTTTGCTTTGGCTAACCCTCTCCTCATAGGGGAGAACCAAAATGTATTATGCTGTATGTAGTGGGACCAATATGCGACTTTGCATTCAAACAATTGGACAATTTGAAGCAGGTTCATCCTTTGATGCAATCAACTTTAGAAGGTCTCAAGAGCCAATTTTAGGAAAATAATTAGAAACATATGAAAGTATTTATATGTAAAGATGCCCATCAATGAATTTTTGTAATAACAAAAATATAAAAATCAATATATTCAGAAATACAATATTTTTAAATCCATATAAGGTAGTATTATAAACTGAATTTGTAAATGATAATTTTCTCAGAATATCTATTGAAACAGGAAAATGCATGTAATGAGAAATTAATACATCAGAATTTAGAAATATACAACATAAGCTCAATTTTTTAAAGCATGAGGATCTGTGTCATTGAGAAATAAGTGGAGAAGAGTTTAAAAACGTTAAAAGTGGCTGCATATGGATTATAGACAGATGACATGGTCTGAGTATTTTTATTTTTCTTATCCATTTCTTCTTTATATTACCGAAATTTTCCACAGAGAACAAAGAATGTTTTTAAATTTCTACATTTGTCTGTGGAATGATCCAACTGAGGAAATTCCTACCCAAAACCAGCTTATACTTTGGACCACATCTCCTATAATTGAGAATTCCCTGACAGCACTAGCACTGCTCAGTTCACTACCATGCATCTCTTTAAACTCTAATTATAAACTGATGCAAATGGTTTCACTGTTGAAACAATAGTTCTATCAGAGGACACCACTGGCCAATTAGAGATACTGATGGGCTTATTAAAGAGGATGCAATTTCATTTGATTATTTTCTAGACCTTGAAAATTGTGTTTGGGTAGGAATCTACCTATCATTGTTTACCAAGGTTTTGTGAAATAGAGTCAAGGTCTCTGATGATGGAGAATTAGAGTTCTTCATTTGGGTTCCCATTGATTATGTAGTGTATTTCTTTAGTGACCTGAATGACTTAGAAAGATGAATTTGGCTTACAGCATTGGGAGGACAGGTGTGATTCTTAGTCAAACAGGCAACTAAGATGGAAGCTTCAAAGAAAATGGAGTAAGCTGGTTGATACTGTTATTTTGCTAGCAATTTGATTTTATTAGCTGGTTTAGCTTATTTCACAGGCAGTACAGAAAAGCCTTTAGAAATCAGGTTTTGTGAATTCTCTCAGCAATGTTAGGAATGTGGGCATAGTTCCTAGAGCTTTATATCTCTTCTGAGTTATTTCTAGAGGGATGGAATTCCTTCCCTTAATCTCCAACTCCCATTGGGCAAATAGTCTTTGCCCACATAATTTGACTCATATATAGACACTGCCATGTAAAGAACATCAGGCAGGTGCTTTCTGAATAAGTTACCCCTAACTTTTTCCCTTTTTCTAACTTTCTTTCAGCCAAAATGGGGTGATTTGTCACAGCACCAGATGCATCTCCACACTGAGGACCGTTTTTCTTGACAATTCCCCAACTGATCTGACCAAATCTGTTCAAATCCTCTTCTCTGGACAAAGACCTCATATGCCAGGTTTCTGCCTGGAGTACGTATTTACTTCCAAGTTATAAACTCTGAAAAATTGGTTTAATAATGAATAAGCTGAC
>NW_007236261.1:0-3839 GCF_000164805.1 Carlito syrichta | reverse complement strand
TCTGTCCCCAAGGCATCGCCCCAAGCTTCTTGAATCATTTGCTGCCTGTCATGATGTTTCAATTTTTGAAGTCAATAAAGTCGCAGTCCAGCTCCTGGAAAGTGACTGGAGAAGACTTTCTCCAACCAGAAGCACCTACAGAGACTACCGAATAATCTCTGAACACTTACTGTTTCAAATATCATCAATTCAAATCCTTCCCAATTCTTCTCCCAGCACAGATGGTCACTCTCTTTTTGTTCATATGTCCTGTCATAATTATTTCATTGCCTGATCCCAAATGCCTCTGAAAGTTGAGTCGCTCTAGAGCTTAATAGTTCCACCCAGGAAACTGCAGCTATCCTTTCTGTGTAGTCTTAGATTGCTTCCTTTTTTTTGTTCTAGCTCCTGCTCACAGCACAACTCCATTCCATAACTTCTGTTCTTCATACCATGAAGGAATCTCCAAATCAATCCCACCCTCCATTGGCACAGGTTATTTGTTCCATTTGGAACAAGATTGGGTCTGGCCTACAACAGTCACAGAAATCCCATGCCAGACACAAGACCTCGCCCAACCCTCTCAACTTGACTTTATCTTGGTACTGCATATTTAGTTGAACAAAGTCACTTGAAGCCTACCTGACTTGTGTGGCGAGCTGCTTGACATATGAGTGGATTTTGTTAGATTCCATAACCTGACTGGGGATCCCAGAAGCACATGTCATTTGCTTCTGCCTAATTCTGACCCAGGCAGTCTCCTGAGTGGAGAAGACAGACTTGGTGCACACCTGTCACACACTTCAGTGGCCCCTGGGCCAGTACTGAGGAAAAGATGATTAATAAATTACTTCAGTGCTTTCTTGTAAACCTGCTAAGTCATTCATACATCATGATAGAATAATACCCTGAATCTTGACTGTACCTGTTAGCGTCCTCTTGAACTGAATGCCTCTCTTTGTCATACCCCAGAGGCTCAGGAATAGCAGTGGCAGGAGGAAGTCTATAACTTCCCCTTTCTCCCCCTCCCCAGAGATGAGATTAGGGCCCGTAGGCTCTATAGGCAGTAGGGACTCAGGACTTCCACTGCTCCTCCTGGGCACTAGCACCACAGGCATCTTTGAATTCACTCATTTTGGAGTATCCATTTTCTTTCTGGAAGGTCTGGATACTCTGATTAGCTCATAAATCCTCTTTTACATCATATTTTTCCTGCAGATTTTCACAGCTGGGAGCAGCAGGCACATCTCTGCTTCATGATCATATTAGTCCCTGATTTCCCAGAACTCTGCTTTCAGCCAGGGTCTCTACCTTCTGCTCTAAATCATAGAGAGAATCTGATGCAATTAGAGCTCAGTGTGAAGTGCGGTTGGGCCCTGACACTGAGCCCAAGTTGTGATACAGCCTGCATCCCTCATGTTGACAGATGCCGAATGTGCTAAAACAGCAGAAAGCAAACCCACAGGATTGAATCTTCACTTTCTTTGTTCCTGGTTTCCCAACAATGCCATTCAGCTTTTACCACAGTCAGGTTATACACAAAAAATAGACAGTAATTTGTGAAGCAGCAGTGTGAAGGAAGTGAGGCCATATATGAGATGGCACTCTGTGTCTGGTACCCTGTTGGACTTCTGGGGTCCTGTGTGAGCTGGAATCTGTGTCAAGTGTCCTGAGGGAGTTTGGGGTCATGTGTGAGCTGAGAGCTCTGGGGTTTTTTGTGAGCCAAGGCTCAGTGTGCTGAGTGAGTGTTGCAGTCCTATGTTGGCTGGGACTCTGTGTCCAGTGTCATGAGAGAACTTGTAAAAACTGTGTGATCTGGGACTCTGTATTCAGTGTCCCGAAGGAGTTTTGAAGTCTTGTGTGAACTGGGTCTCTGTGTCCAGTGTCTTCAGGAAGTTTTGAAGTCCTGTATGAGCAGCAACTCTGTACCTAATGTCCTGCGGGAGTTTGGAGGTTCGTTGTGAGCTGGGACTCTGTGTCTAGTGTCCTGGGGGAGCTTTGGGATTCCATGTGAACTGGGACTGTGTTTTCTGTGTCTTTAGGTAGGTCAAGAGTCCTGTACAAACTGTGACTCTGTATCGAGTGTCTTCACGGGGATCAGGGGTCATGTGTGAACTGAGACTCTGTGTCCTGAAGGCACTATGGAAAGTTTTGTTGGCTGAGAATCTCTGTATAGTGTACTGAGAGAGCTTTGAGTTCCTATGTGAGCTACAACTCTGTGTCCCGTGTCCTGAGGGAGCTCTGCACTCCTATGTAAGTTGGGATTCTGTCAAGTATCCTGAGAGAGCTATGGGGTCCTGTGTGGAATAGAACTCTTTGTCCAGTGTCCTGAAAGAACTCTTGGGTTCTGTGTGAGCTGGTAAGTCTGAGGTCTTATGAAAGCAGGGACTCTGTCCCATGTCCTGAGGGAGCTCTGGAGTCCTGTATGAACTGGGACTCTGTGTCTAGCGTTCTGAGAAAACTCTGTGGTACTTTGTGAACTGGAACTCTGTGTGTAGTGTCCTGAGGGAGATCTGTGTTCCTATGGGTGATGGGATATTGGTCTAGTGTCCTGAGAAGACTTTGACTTCCTTGTAGGCTGGCACTCTTTGTCAGTGACCTGAGAAAGCTCTGCTGTTATATGAGAGCTGGGATCCTGAGTCTAGTGTCTTGAGAGAGTTTTGGGGCCCTGTTTGATATGGGCCTCTGTGTCCAGTGTCCTGAGAGAATTCAGTTGTCCTGTGTGAAGTGGGACTCTGTGTGCAGTGTTCTGAGCTAGTTCTGGCATCCTCTGTGGGCTGGAATCTGTGTCAAGTTGTCTTAGGGAGCTCTGTTATCCTGTGTGTACTGTACTTTATGTTCAATGTCCTGAGGGAGATCTGAGACCTTGTGTAGACTGGGATAGTGGGTCCAGTGTCTGGAGGGAGCTCTGGGGTCCTGTGTGAGCTAGGAGAACTGAGGACCAATGTGAGCTGGGACACTGTGTCCAGTGTTCTGAGTGAGTGCTGCAATCCTGTGTCAGTTGGATCTCTGCCTCATGTCCTGAGAGAACTTGGGGGTCCTGTATGAGCCAGAATTCTGTGTCCGGTGTCTTCAGAGTGTTTGAGAATCCTGTTTTGGCTGGGATACTTTGCCCCATTTTCTGAGGAAACTCTGCAATACCGTGTGGGCTGAGACTTTGTTTTCCATTCCTGAGGAAGTTCTCTGATACTGTGTGGACTGGGACTTACTCTTTGTCCAGTGATCTGAGGAAGTTCTGGAGTCCTGAATGAACAGAGACTCTGTGTCTAGAGTACTGATGGAGCTCTGGGGTATTATGTGAGAAGGGACTCTCTGTCCATTGTCTTTAATTTGCGTTGTGGTCCTGTGTGAACTGTGACTCCAGTGTTGTGAAAGAGGGCTGGGATCCTGTGGGAACTCTGACTCTGTCCAGTGTACTAATCAAACTTTGGGGTCCTGTTTGAGCCTGGACACTGTGTCTTGTGTCCTAAAGGAGCTCTAACGTCCTGTGTAAGCTGGAACTCTGTGTCCAATGTCCTGAGGGAACTCATGCAATATGTGAGCTGAGATTCAGTATCCAGTGTCCTGAGTGAACTCTGTGGTCTTCTGTGAGCTCTGTCTCTGTGCCCTGTGTCTTGATGGAGCTATGAGGTCCTATGTGACCTATGCCTCTTTGTCAGTGTCCAGAGTGAGCTCTAGAATCTTCTGTAAGCTGGTGACTCTGTGTCCAGTGTCCTGAGGAAGCTCTGGAATCTTATGCGAGCTGAGAGTTATGGAGTCTAGTGGGAGATGTGACTCTGTGTTCAGTGTCCTGAGGGATCTCCTGGGTCCTGTGTCATCTGGGACATGGTGTCCAGTGTCCTGATGGAGGTCTGGTGTTC
>NW_007236260.1:0-786 GCF_000164805.1 Carlito syrichta | reverse complement strand
GAATTTTTCGGATTCTGGACTAGTGTATCACAGATTCATTATCTCTTTACCGAGGGGCCGTGTAATGTCTTGTATATGGGGACTCTCTTTTACAATAATCCTGTTTGGAAACCCTGATTCTTGTTTTGCCATTAACAAGATGTAATGTAGATATTGTGATGGAGGAACCGTGTAAAAGTGGTTTCTTAATTCTCCTTCACTAGAGATCATGTAGATTCTGCATATGAGGACTGCTATTACCTATGTTCCAGCTTTTAAACCCTGATTCTTGTTTAGCCCACAGCAGATGGCCTGCTGATTTTAAGTACGGAGGACTGCTATAACCCTGATTCTTTTTCTTCCTTGGCAAGGGGCTGTGTATTTTCCTGTATATTTGGACTCTCATTAGATACATCCTGCTTCGAAACTCTGATTCTTTTTAGAACATTCCAATATGCTCTGTAGATTTTTAGGATTGAGGACTCGTTTAACCCAGATTCCTTATAATTTCTAGGCAAAAGGTCATGTAGTGGCCTGTAAATAAGTACTCCATTTTACAGATTCATGCTTGAAAACACCATGATTCGTGTTTAGCCCATAGCACAATGAGCTTAAGCTTTTTTGGGATTGAGGACCCGAGTAACACAGATTCCTTATTCTTACTTAGCAAGACGCAGTGAACTTTCTTTTTATGTGAGACTCCACTTACCCAGATTCCTACTTCAAAAACCTGATTCGTGGTTACGCCTTAGGATGACGCCCTATAGTTTTTGGAATTGAGTACACATTAAGGAAGATTCCTTATAC
>NW_007236259.1:2053-2814 GCF_000164805.1 Carlito syrichta | reverse complement strand
GATTCCTCACATAAAGGAAACTTCCCTGCCTAATGCTAAGTAAGAATAAGGAATCTGTGTCTCTCTGGTCTTCAATCCCAAAAAAGCTCAAGGTCATCTTGCTATGGGCTAAACACAAATCATGGTGTTTTCGAGCATGAATCTGGAAAATGGAGTCCTTGTTTACAGGCACTACGTGACCTTTTGGTAAGAAAGAATAGGGAATCTGGGTTACAGGAGTCCTCAATCCCAAAAATCTACAGAGCATCTTGTAAAGTTCTAAAAAGAATCAGAGTTTCAAAGCAGGATGTGTCTAATGAGAGTCCTAATATACAGGAAAATACACAACCACTTGCCAAGGAAGAAAAAGAATCGGGGTTACAGCAGTGCTCAGTCCTTAAAATCACAGGCCATCTGCTGTGAGCTAAACAAAATCAGGGTTTAGAAGCTGGAACAGAGGTAATAGCAGTCCTCTAATGCAGTATCTACATGATCTCTAGCTAAGGAGAACTAAGAAACCTCTTTTACACGGTTCCTCCATCACAATATCTACATGACATCTTGCTAATGACAAAACAAGTATCAGGATTTTAAAACAGGATTCTGGGGAAAGGGAGTCCTCATATACAGAACATTACATTGTCCCTCGGTAAAGAAGAATAACGAATCTGTGATAAACTTGTCCACAATCCCAAAATTCCCAGGGTGTCTTGCTGCAGTATAAACAAGAATCAAGGCTTCGAGCTCGTCTCATGTTTCAGAGATATTTGGCTTGTGAGTAT
>NW_007236259.1:0-908 GCF_000164805.1 Carlito syrichta | reverse complement strand
TTACACGTGTCCTCCATCCCAATAAAACTCAGGGTTTCTGCTAAGGGATAAACACGAATTTGGGTTTTTGAAGCATAAACTAGGGAAATGAAATCCTCATATACAGGCAAATGCACTGACTTTTCCTAAGAAAGAATAAGGAATGTGTGTGACATGTTTTCTGTATCTCCAAAAAAGTATACGGCGTCTTCCTAAGATCTAAACAAGATTCAAGCTTTCGAAGCATGTATCTGTGAACAGGAGTACTCATATATAGGTTACTGCACGGCTGTTGCTAAAAATAAGGAATCTGGGTTATACAAGTCCTCAGTCCTGAAAATCTACAGGGAATCTGCTGATGGCTAAAGAAGAATCAGGGATTCCAGGCATGAATGTGGGTAATAGCAATCCTCATGTATAGGAAACTACATGGCCTCTTGCTAATAAAAGAGAAGAAATCTGTTTTTCACGGTCCGTCTATCATAAAATCTACATGACTTCTTACTGACGGCTAAACAAGAATCAGGGTTTCGAAAAAGGAATCATGGGAAAGGGAGTCCTCACATACAGGACACTACATGGCCTCCAACTAAGTACAAATAAAGAATCACTGTTGTACATGTTCTCAATCCAAAAAATTCCCAGGTTGTCTGCTATGAGACTACCAAGAAACAGATCCTCGAGCTACCCAAGTGTTTCAGAGCTATATAGCATTCGGCTATTATGAATCAGTCATTTAAGGACTCCAGCAACATTCTGGTCCTCTTAAAATTTGTAAATGGTAGTGGGCACTCTAAGTACGTTAGGTTCCTCAGAACAACTAAGACCAGATTCCAGGACAAAAAGAATCTTCTTACCATATTTGGATGTAACTCTGGTCTTAAGGTGAACCCTGTAATCCTTCCCTCTTGCCGTGTGTCTTTTAATTT
>NW_007236258.1:0-755 GCF_000164805.1 Carlito syrichta | reverse complement strand
CCAAGATGCTCTGTAGATTTTTGGGAATGAGTACTCGCGTAACCCAGATTCCTGGTTCTTTGTTAGCAAAAGGTCATGTAGTTGCTTGTAAATAAGGACTCCATTTTCCAGATTTATGCTCGAAAACACCATGATTCGTGTTTAGCACATAGCAAGATGACCATAAGCTTTTTTGGGATTGAGGACTTGAGTAACGCAGATTCCTTATTCTTACTTAGCAATAGGCAGTGAAGTTTCCTTTATGTGAATAATCCCATTACACTGATTCCTACTTCAAAAACTTGATTCATGGTTACGTCTTAGGAAGACAGCCTGTAGTTTTTGGGGTTGAGGACTCATGTAAAAAAGATTCCTTATACTTCCATAGCAATATGACGCGTAGTTTCCTGTATATGATGACCTCCAATTTCCAGCTCCCTGCTTCACTGCAGGATGCCGAGTTAGTTCCTGTAGACTGAGAATTCCAGTTTTTCGGATATCAAGAGAAAGACGTCCATAATGTCCTTTGGGAACTGGAATCCAAGATTCCTGGTTCCCCTTCACAAGACCTCCCCAAAATGTGGAATATTCCAAACCCAAAACCCCAATTACTACCTGCCCACCCACAAGAATTCTCTGTACTTTGAGGTCACCTGAATAGAGGAAATTTGTACCAGTATAACTTTTGATTCTGGGGAATATGTTTATGGTCGTAGATGGTCCCAGGAAACAAAGGAATTCTAGGGCCAAATCCTTGATTACACTAACAAGAGGAC
>NW_007236257.1:0-6115 GCF_000164805.1 Carlito syrichta | reverse complement strand
CGCCGTCTTCCTAAGACGTAACCACGAATCAGGTTTTTGAAGTAGGAATCTGGGTAATGGGAGTCCTCACATAAAGGAAACTTCACTGCCTATTGCTAAGTAGGAATAAGGAATCCGCGTTACTCGGGTCCTCAATTCCAAAAAAGCTCAAGTCATCTTGCTATGGGTAAACACGAATTATGGCATTTTCGAGCCTGAATCTGGAGAATGGAGTCCTTATTTACAGGCAACTACATGACCTTTTGCTAAGAAAGAATAAGGAATCTGGGTTAAACGAGTCGCCAATCCCAAAAATCTACAGAGCATCTTGGAAAGTTCTAAAAAGAATCAGAGTTTTGAAGCAGGTTGTATCTAATGAGAATCCTAATATACAGCAAAATACAGAGCCCCTTGCCAAGGAAGAAGAATAATCTGGGTTATGGCAGTCTTCAGTCCTTAAAATCAAAAGGCCATCTGCTGTGGGCTAAACAAGAGTAAGGGTTTAGAAGCTGGAACATAGGTAATCGCAGTCCTCATATGCAGAATCTACATGATCTCTGTCTAAGGAGAACTAAGAAACCTTTTTTACACGGTTCCTCCGTCACAATATCTACATGACATCTTGCTAATGACAAAACAAGAATCAGGGTTTTCAAAAAGGATTCTGGGTAATGGGAGTCCTCATATACAGGACTTTACATGGTCCCTCGGTAAACAAGAATAAGGAATCTGTGATACACGTGTCCACAATCCGAAAAATTCTCAGGATGTCTTGCTGTGGTATAAACAAGAAACAAGGTTTCGAGCTCGTCTCATGTTTCGGAGATATTTGGCTTGTGGGTATTATGAATCAGTCATTTCAGGACTCAAGCAACATTCTGGTCTTCTTGAGAGTTGTAATCGGGTATCTGGTAGTACAAGTCCCTTAGGTTCCTCATATACAGGACATTACATGGCCCCTCAGTAAACAAGAATAAGGAATCTGTGATACACGTGTCCACAATTCGAAAAATTCTCAGGGTGTCTTGCTGCGGTATAAACAAGAAACAAAGTTTCGTGCTCGTCTCATGTTTCGGAGATATTTGGCTTGTGGGTATTATGAATCAGTCATTTCAGGACTCAAGCAACATTCTGGTCTTCTTGAGAGTTGTAATCGGGTATCTGGTAGTACAAGGCCCTTAGGTTCCTCGGGACAATTAAGGACAGTTTCCTGGAAAAAAAGTATCATCTTTGCGTATTTTGATGTAATTTTGGTCTTAACATGAACTTGGTAATCCTTAAATTTCCTTTTGTACTTTATTTGGAGAGGGGCTGAGGCTTTTGCAGATGCCAAATATTTACTACAAATTATTGAAATGTAACCAGGGTCCATGGATTCCACGTCCCTAGGAAACATCTGGGCATCTTCATTTTGGTACACATAGTTTTGGAATCCACATAGACAGGGAAATTCAGGGCATCTTGCTGAGAATGGAAAGGGAATCCGGTTCTTGGATTCTCAATCACGTAATCTACAAAGTTTCTTGATAAGGTTTAATCAGCAATCTGGGCTTCTAAGTCGCCATATTTTTAGTGTGTCTTTAGAAAAGGGACCAGGAATCTTGGGTTCCAATTCTTCAAGAACTTTATGGGAGTCTTTCTCTTGATATCCAAGCAACTAGTATTCTAGGTCACCAGGAATTATCGTGGTGTCTTGCTGAGAATGAAGCAGGAATTTCAGTAATGGGAGTCCTCATATACAGAGCACTACACGACCTGTTGCTACGGAAGAATAAGGAATCTTGGTTGCACGAGGCTTCCATCACAAAAACATACAGATCGCCTTGCTAAGAGATAACCACCATTCAGGTTTTGGGAGTAGGATTCTGGATAATGTGAATCCTCATATACAGGAAACTGCACTGTCTATAGCTATAGGAGAAAAAGAATCTGGTTTACACCTGTCTTCCATCACAATGAAACTTCAGGTTTTCTTGCTAAGGGCTAAACACGAATTTGGGTTTTTGAAGCATAAACTAGGGAAATGAAATCCTCAGATACAGGCAAATGCACTGAGTTTTCCTAAGAAAGAATAAGGAATGTGGGTGACATGTTTTCTCAATCTCCAAAAATGTATACGGCGTCTTCCTAAGATCTAAACAAGAATCAAGATTTTGACGCATGTATCTGTGAACAGGAGTAGTCATATACAAGTAACTGCACGGCTGTTGCTAAAAATAAGGAATCTGGGTTATACGAGTCCTCAGACCTGAAAATGTACAGGGCATCTTGCTGACAGCTAAAGAAGAACCAGGGATTCGATGGATAAATGTGGGTAATAGCAATCCTCATATACAGGAAACTACATGGCGTCTTGCTAATAAAAGAGAAAAATACTGTTTTCCACGGTTCCTCTATAACATTCTACGTGATTTCTTACTTCGAGCTAAAACAAGAATCAGGGTTTTGAAACAGGAATCAAGGGAAAGAGAGTCCTCACATACAGGACACTACATGGCCTCCAACTACGTACGAATAAACAATCATTGTTGTACGCGTCCTCAATCCAAAAAATTCCCAGGTTGTCGGCTATGGGACAAACAAGAAACAGATCTGCGAACTCTCCAAATTTTTCAGAGCAATTTAGCATTCGGATATTATGAATCGGTTATTTCAGGACTCCAGCAACATTCTGGTCCTCTTAAAAGTTGTAAATGGTGTTGGGCACTCCAAGTCCGTTAGGTTCCTGAAAACAACTAAAGCCAGATTGCAGGACAAAAAGAATCTTCTTGCCATATTTGGATGTAACTCGGGTCTTAAGGTGAACTCTGTAATCTTTCCCCTTCCATTTCTCTTTTTATTTTGGGACGGGACAAGTGTTTTGCACTTGCAAAATGGTTACTACGTCCTTTTTATGGTAACCAGGAATCATGGAAACCACGTCCCTCGGAAACTTCTGGGCATCTGTCATTTGATATACAGAATTTGGAATCCAAATCGACAGGAAAAATCAGGGCATTTTACTGAGAATAAAAAGGAAATCCGGTTCTATGAGTTCTCGTTTTCTGGAATTTAGTGGTCCTCTTTATAAGGTTTAATCAGCAATCTGGGCTTCTGTGTCCCTATTTTTCAGAGCTACTTTCTCCGTGGATATGCTAAATCAGTCATTACACATCCTCAGGATCTTTCTGGTCTTCTTGTTAGTTGTAATCAAGGATTTGTCCCTAGAAATCCTTCTGTTTCCAGGGACCATCTACAACCATAATCATATTCCCCAGAATCAAAAGGTATATTGGTACAAAATTCCTCGATCCAGGTGACCTCAAAGTACAGAAAATTCTTGTGGGTGGGCCGGTAGAAATTGGGGTTTGGGTTTGGAATATTCCACATTTTGGTGATGTCTTGTGAAGGGGAACCAGGAATCTTGGATTCCAGTTTCCAAAGAACATTATGGACGTCTTTCTCTTGATATCCAAAAACTGGAGTTATCAGTCTCCAGCAACTGTGTTTACATTCTGCAGAGTTAAGCAGGAAGCTGAGTAATGGAGGTTGTCATATGCAGGAAACTACACGTCATATTGCTAAGGAAGTATAAGGAATCTTCCTTATATGAGTCCCCAATCCCAAAGCTACTGGCCGTCGTCCTAAGAGGTAACCACGAATCAGGTTTTGAAGTAGTAATCTGGGTAATGGGAGTCCTCACATACAGGAAACTTCACTGCCTATTGCTAAGTAAGCATTAGGAATCTGCGTTACTCGTGTCCTCAATCCTAAAAAAACTTCAGGTCGTCTTGCTATGGGCTAAACAAGTATCATGATGTTTTCAGGCATGAATCTGGGATATGGAGTTCATATTTACAGGCAAATACATGACCTGTTGCTAAGAAAGAATAGGGAACCTGTGTTACACGAGTCCTCAATCCCAAAAATCTACAGAGCGTCTTGAAAGTGTTAAAAAGGAATCAGAGTTTCTAAGCAGAATTTATCTAATGAGCATCCTGTTATACAGGAAAATACACAGCCCCTTGCCAAGGACAAAAAAGAATCGGGGTTATAGCATACCTCAGTTAAGAAAATCAACAGGCCATCTGTTGTGGGCTAAATAATAATCAGGGTTTATAAGGTGTAACAAAGGTAACAGCCGTCCTCATATACAGAATCTACACGATCTCTAGCTAAGGAGAGATAAGAAACTTTCTTGTTCTTAACGGTTCCCCATCAGATTATAAACATGACATCTTGCTAATGGTAAAACAAGAGTCAGGGTTTCCAAACAGAATTCTGGGGAAAGGGAGTCCCCATATACAGGACATTACACGGTCCCTCACAAAAGAAGACTTGGGAATCTGTGATACACTAGGCCAAAATTTGAAAAATTCTCAGGGTGTCTTGCTGTGGTATAAACAAGAATTAAGGCTTTGAGCTCGTCTCATGTTTCGGAGATATTTGGTTTGTGGGTATTATGAATCAGACATTTCAGGACTGCAGCAACATTCTGGTCCTCTTGAGAGTTGTAATTGGGTATCATGTAGTTGAATTTCCTCAGGTTCCTTGGGACAATTAATGCCATTTTCCTGGAAAAAATTATGATCTTGCCATATTTGTATGTAACTTTGGTGTTAATATGAACTTGGTAATCCTTAAATTTCTGCGTGCACTTTATTTGGAGAGGGGTTGAGGTTTTTGAAGTTGCCAAATATTTAGTACGAATTATTAAATGTCACCAGGATTCATGGAATCCACATCCCTAGGAAATATTGGGCATCTATATTTTTAAATATGGAGTTGGAATCCACATGGACAGGAAAATCAGGGCAAATTGCTGAGAACGGAAAGGGAATCTAGTCTTGGAAATCTCAATCGCCTAAATCTACAAGGTCTCTTGATAAGGTTTAATCAGCAATCTGGGCTTCTATGTTGCCGCATTTAGGTGTGTCTTTCGAAAAAAGACCAGGAATCTTTGGTTCCAATTTCTGAAGAACTTTATGGGAGTCTTTCTCTTGATATCCAAGCAACTGGAATTCTAGGTCACCACGAAATATCTTGGCGTCTTGCTCAGAATGAAGAAGGAATTTCAGTAATGGGAGTCCTCATATACAGAACACTACATGACTTGTTGCTACGGAAGAATAAGGAATCTTGCTTACACGAGTCCTCCATCACAAAAACCTACAGAGTGTCTTGCTAAGGTATAAGCACCATTCAGGTTTTGGAAGTAGGAATCTGGATAATGGGAGTCCTCATATACAGGAAACTACACTGTCTATTGCTAAAGGAGTATAACGAATCTGGTTTACACGTGCCCTGCATCCCAATAAAAACCTCAGGGTGTCTTGCTATAAGCAAACCACGAATTTGGGTTTTTGAAGCATAAACTAGGGAAACGAAATCCTCATATACAGGCAACTACACTCACTTTTCCTAAGAAAGAGTAAGGAATGTGGGTGACATATTTTCTCAATCCCCAAAAAAGTATACGGCGTCTTCTTAAGATCGATACAAGAATCAAGCTTTCAACGCCAGTATCAGTGAACAGGAGTACTCATATACAGGCAACTGCATGACTGTTGCTAAAAATAAGGTGTCTGGGTTATGCGAGTCCTCAGTCCTGAAAATTTACAGGGCATCTTGCTGACAGCTAAAGAAGAATCAGGGATGCGAGGTCTTAATGTGTGTGATAGCAATCCTCATATACAGGAAACTGCATGGCACCTTGTTAAGAAAAAATAAGAAATCTGTTTTCCACGGTTACTCGAACCAAAAATCTACATGGCGTCTTACTAAGGGCTAAACAAGAATCAGTGTTTGGAACCAGGAATCTAGGGAAAGAGAGTCCTCACTTTCAGGACACTACATGGCGTCCAACTAAGTACGAATAGAGAATCATTGTTGTACGCGTTGTCAATCCTAAAATTTCCCAGGGTGTCTGTTATGGGACAGACAAGAAACAGAGCTTCGAGCTCACAAATGTTTCAGAGAAATTTAGAATGCTTATATTATGAATCAGTCATTTCAGGACTCCAGGAATCTTCTGGTCCTCTTAAAATTTGTAAATGGGTATTGTGCACTCCAAGTCCGTTAGGTTCCTCGAAACAACTAAGTCCAGATTACAGGACAAAAAGAACCTTCTTGCCATATTTGGATGTAACACTGGAAT
>NW_007236256.1:0-670 GCF_000164805.1 Carlito syrichta | reverse complement strand
TAGATTTTTGGTTCGAGTAACCGTGGAAAACAGATTTCTTATTTTTTCTTAACAAGGTGCCATGCAGTTTCCTGTATATGAGGATTGCTATCACACACATTAAGACCTCGAATCCCTGATTCTTCTTTAGCTGTCAGCAAGATGCCCTGTAAATTTTCAGGACTGAGGACTCGCATAACCCAGACACCTTATTTTTAGCAACAGTCATGCAGTTGCCTGTATATGAGTACTCCTGTTCACTGATACTGGCGTTGAAAGCTTGATTCTTGTATCGATCTTAAGAAGACGCCGTATACTTTTTTGGGGATTGAGAAAATATGTCACCCACATTCCTTACTCTTTCTTAGGAAAAGTGAGTGTAGTTGCCTGTATATGAGGATTTCGTTTCCCTAGTTTATGCTTCAAAAACCCAAATTCGTGGTTTGCTTATAGCAAGACACCCTGAGGTTTTTATTGGGATGCAGGGCACGTGTAAACCAGATTCGTTATACTCCTTTAGCAATAGACAGTGTAGTTTCCTGTATATGAGGACTCCCATTATCCAGATTCCTACTTCCAAAACCTGAATGGTGCTTATACCTTAGCAAGACACTCTGTAGGTTTTTGTGATGGAGGACTCGTGTAAGCAAGATTCCTTATTCTTCCGTAGCAACAAGTCATGTAGTGTTCG
>NW_007236255.1:0-701 GCF_000164805.1 Carlito syrichta | reverse complement strand
ACAGAGGGACTTTTATTATCCAACATTGATGGGTCAGCCAATAAAATATTATTCTCAGCCATCACTAATAAAGATGAACATATTTCTGGACAGTGCTTTCAAAACTTCACGTAATGACCAAGCCCTGAGACAGAGAGCACAGAGTAATAGAGAGGAAGGCTGGTAACAAAAGGTTGACTTGAAAACACCGAGCATAGCATAGAAGGCAGAATAGGCTAGCTGGGAGTAACGTTGGCTTTGGACAGTTGATTTCCTGTTAGTGAATGAGGCAGAAAAAACAGAGATGAAATGATGTCTTTCACCTGGACTTTTTGGCTGCAAGTAGTAGAAAAGCTAACAAAATTTGACAAAGGTTGAAGAGGGAATGTATTGGCTCCCATAGTTAAGAAGAGCAGTTATATGCTCATTTCAGCGAAGGTCAGAGGCAGGATCTCAAGCAATGTCTGAAGAAGCAATGTCATCTCTTTCTCCTTCTTCATTTCTCAGCTCATCTTTTCTCTGCATCAGTTTCATTCTCTGACAGCCTCTCCCCATTATGCCCAGAGTTCCACGGGAGCAGTGGCTCACACCTGCTCCAGGTGTATAGCCATCAAGGTCCAAGTTCAGCTCAGTGCCTTTGGCCTTGCTGCTCTAACATGTCCAAGAATTCTTTTTCTTTGCCTCTGATTGGGTCATGAGCCCATCCTAGGCAGATCACTGGG
>NW_007236254.1:0-900 GCF_000164805.1 Carlito syrichta | reverse complement strand
GCTATAACCCCGATTCTTATTCTTCCTTGGAAAGGGGCTGTGTATTTTCCTATATAACAGGATGCTCATTAGATAAATCCTGCTTCGAAACACTGATTCCTTTTTAACACGTTCCAAGATGCTCTGTAGATTTCTGGGATTGAGGACTCGTGTAACCCAGGTTCCTTATTCTTTGTTAGCAAAAGGTCATGTAGTTGCCTGTAAATAAGGACTCCATTTCCCAGATTCATGCTCGAAAACACCATGATTCGTGTTTAGCCCATAGCAAGACGACCTGAAGTTTTTTTAGGATTGAGGACACTTCTAACGCAGATTCCTTATTCTTACTTTGCAATAGGCAGTGTAGGTTCCTGGATGGGAGGACTCCCATTTCCCAGATTCCTACTTCAAAAACCTGATTCGTGGTTACCTCTTAGGAAGACGGTCTGTAATTTTGAGATTGAGGACTCATATAATTAAGATTCCTTATACTTTCACAGCAATATGACGTGTAGTTTCCTGAATATGACGACCTCCATTACCCAGTTTCCTGCTTCACTCTGCAGAATGCCAAGACAGTTCCTGGAGTCCGAGAATTCCAGTTTTTTGAATATCAAGAGAAAGACGTCCGTAATGTTCTTTGGGAACTGGAATCCAAGATGCCTTGTTCCCCTTCACAAGACCTCCCCAAAATGTGAAATATTCCAAACCCAAACCCCAGTTCCTACCTGCCCACCCACAAGAATTTTCTGTACTTTGAGGTCACCTGAATCAAGGAATTTTGTACCAATATACCTGTTGATTCTGGGGAATATTATTATGGTCGTAGATGGTCCCTGGAAGCAAAAGGATTTCTAGGGCGAAATCCTTGATTCCAACTAACAAGACGACCGGAAAGATCCTGAGGATCTATAGTGACAG
>NW_007236253.1:5012-6821 GCF_000164805.1 Carlito syrichta | reverse complement strand
CAGACGACCTGAGATTTTTTTTCGAATTGAGGACTCTTGAAACACAGATTCCTTATTCTTCCTTCGCTAGAGGTCGTGTAGGGTCCTGTATATGAGGACTGCCATTCCCCAGATTCCTGTTTTGAAACGCTGATTGTTGCCCTGCCCTTAGCAAGACACCATGTAGATTTTTTGATTGTTGAACCGTGTAAAACAGATTCCTAATTTTTCCTTAGCAAGAGGGTGCGGAGTTTCCTGTAATGAGTACGATTACCCTCATTCCTGCTTCAAATCTCTGAATCTTGTTTAACCCTTAGCAAGGGCCCCTGTAATTTTTTGGTATTGAGAACACTTGCAATCCAGATTCCTTATACTTTCTTAGCAAAATGCCATGTAATTGCCTGTATATGAAGACTCCATTTCCCCAGATTCATGCATCAAAAACCCTGATTCATGTTTGGCCTTAACAAGAGGCCTGAATTATTTGGGGATTGAGGACATATGTAACCTTATTCATTATTCTTCTTTAGCAATAGGCAGTGCAGTTTCCTGTACATGAGTACTCCCATTACCCAGATTCATACTTCAAAAATCGGATTCTTCGTTACCTTTTAGTAAGACGCCCTGTGGATTTTTGGGATTGAGGACTAGTGCAACCAAAATTCTTTATTATTCCTTAGCAAGAGGCCATGTTTTCCTGTATAAGAGGACTCCCATTACCCAGATTCCTGTTTCACTCTCAGCAAGGTGCTGAGACATTTTCTGGTGACCTATAATTCCAGTTGTTTGGATATCAAGAGAAACAAGTCAATAAGGTACATGGGGAGCTGGAATCCAAGATTCCTGGTTCCCTTAACAAGAACACCCCAAATGTGGAATCACTACACCCAATGTCACAATTCCCACCAGCCTGACCACAAGAAATTTCTGTAGTTTGAGGTAACTGAATCGTGGAATTTTGTACCAATATGCCATTTGATTCCAGGGGTACCTGATTATGGTCGTAGATGCCCCCAGGACACAAAAGGATTTGTAGGGCCAGATCCTCGATTACAACTATCAAGAGGACCAGACAGTACCTGAGGATCTCTAATGACAGATTTAAGGTATCCACGGAGCAAGTAGCTCTGAAAAATATAGGGACCTAGAAGCCCAGATTGCTGATTAAACCTTATGAAGTGGAAGTGTAGAATCCGGCAAATAGGACTCTTAGAACCGGATTTCCTCTTCGTTCTCAGTAAGATGCCCTGATTTTCCCTCATGATGTGGATCCCAAACTCTGTATACAAAATAGGCAGATGCCCAGAAGTTTTTTTAGGAACGTGGAATCCATGAATCCTGTTTACCTTTAAAAGTACCTAATAAATACTTGGCAACCTAAAAACATCAGGCCTATATCCGAATTGAAGGACAAACGGAAGTTTTAGGATTACAAGGTACATCTTAAGATGAGAGCTACCTACACATATGGTGATAAGATTCTTTGGGTCCTGAAATCTGCCCTTTGTTGTCTGAGGAACCCAGCGGACTTGTAGGTCCACATTCTCAATTACAACTATCAAGAAGAACAGAAGGTAGCTGAGGATTTATAATGACAATATTGTCATACCAATAGGCCTGTAGCACTAAATAATGTGGGGAATTAGAAGCCAAGCTTCCAGATTAACCCTTATAATGTGGCCATGCAGACATCTTGGACTGGCGACCCATGTAACCCAGATTCTCTTTGTTCTCAGTAAGACTCCCAGATGTTACCAGGTGACGTGGAAGTACAATCTCTTATGTACCAATACTCATACGCCCAAAAGGTCAGAAAGGCCCTGGAATCCA
>NW_007236253.1:814-3728 GCF_000164805.1 Carlito syrichta | reverse complement strand
ACTCCCATTACCCAGATTCCTGCTTTGAACACTGATTCTTGTTTAGCCCTTAGAAAAATACCCTATAGGTTTTTAGGATTGAGGACATGTGTAACCCAGATTCTATATTCGTCCTTAGCAAGAGGTCGTGAATTTTCCTGTATATGAGGACACCCATTCCCCAGATTCATGCTCAAATCCCTGATACTATTTTCTCCCTTAGTAAGACTCACTCTAGGTTTTTGGGATTTGAGGACTCGTGTAACCAGATTCCTTATTCTTCCATAGCAAGAGACCATGCAGTTTCCAGTATATGAGGACTCCCATTACGCTGATTCCTGCTTCATTCTCAGCAATACGTGAAATATTTCCTGATGAACATAGAATTCCAGTTGTTTGGCTATCAATAGAAAGACTCCCATATAGTACCTAGGAACAGTAATCCAAGTTACCAGGTTCCCCTTAACAAGGCATCATTAAAATGTGGAATATTCTAAACCCAATATCCCAATACCCCCCAGCTTAACCACATAAATTTCTGTAGTTTGAGGTAATCTGAAGTGAGGGATTTTGTCACGAAATGCCAATTGATTCCTGAGGTCCTGGATTATGGCCGAAAATGTTCATAAGAAGCAAACGGAATTTTAGGTTCAGACCCTCGATTACAACTATCAAGAGGACCGGAATCTTCTTGGATTTGTAATTAAAGATTTTAGGTATCCACTCAACAAGTAGCCCTGAAAAATGTAGGGACCTACAAGCACATATTCCTCACTGAACCTTATCAAGAGGCCATATAGATTTTGACTATGGAGGACTTTGGACCTGCATTCTCTTCTCACTCTCAGCAAGATGCCAAGATTTTCCCTGGCGATCAGGATTCCAAAATTCTGTATGCAAATAGACAGATGCCCCAGTTGTTTCCCAGGGATGTGGTATCCGTGATTCCTGGTTACTTTTAAAAATATGTATTACATGCTTACCACCTCAATAAACCCAGCCACTATCAAATAGATGCCCCACACGGAAGTTTTAGGATTACAGGGTACATCTTTAGACAAGAGTTACACACAAATATGGCGAGATGATCCTTTCAGTCCTGGAATCTGGCTTTAGTTGTCCAGAGGAACCCAACTGAATTGCACTGAATGGTTCTTGGGTACAACAATCAAGAGGACCAGAAGGTTGCTGGGAATCTATAATGACACTTCATTTCCAAGTGGCAAGTAGCTCTGAAGAATTTGGAGAACTAGAAGCCCAGATTCCAGATAAGCCCTTTTACCAGCGCCCTGTAGAATTCATGGATTTAGGCCTTCCATAACCCACATTCCTTTTTTTTATTATCATGAAGACGCCCTGACATTTTTTGGTGACACGAAAGTACAAACTCTTACGTATCAATACTCACACGCACAAAAGTTTCCCAGAGACCTGGAATTCAAGATTGTTGGATCCCCCTTAAGAATCCATCCTAAATATTTGGGAACACCTAATCCCATATTCTGAATACCAAAACGATTGTCCAGCAGTAGTTTCGGGACTATGAGGTAAAAACTGAAGACAGTGATCACATAAAGAAATGGCAAGATGTTTCCTTGGATTGTGGAATCTGGCCTTACAGGACCCTGTGAAAAAAACGCACCAGTAGGCCAGATTCTCAGTTACAACTATCAAGAGGCACAGCACGTTCCTGGGGATCAGTAATGTCCGATTTGTGATATGCATATCGGACGTTGCTTGAATAATATGGGGACCAGGACTTCCAGATTCCAGATTAGCATTTAGCTAAAGTCCCTGTCGATTCCTATGTATGAGCACTGTCTTAAGCCAGGGATAAGTTCACAATTGCCCAGTTGTTTGCAAGTTACATGGAAGCCGAGTTTCCTGGTTCCTCTTTAGTAACACGTGTAGAAACGTTCAAGGGACACAGTGACCCAGATTCCTATTTCGTTCTAAGCAAAACGACGAGATGTTTCCTGATGACCTGTATGTCCAGACTCTTGTATTTCCATAGAAAGATGACAAGAATATACCTGAGGACGTGGAATCAAAGATTCCTTGTTCCCTCCCAAAGTTCCTCCTAAAAAATGTGGACACCTAAACCCAAAATCCTAAAAACAAACATCGGAGCCACTGAAGTTTCCTTAATAAGAGTTAACTCTGAAGTCAGGGCTTACAAAATATCCGAGAGGATTACTTGTGTCCTGCAATATGGCATCAGAGGATCCGAGTATCTAAATGGACTGTAGTGCCAGATTCCTGTCACAACTATCAACAGTACCAGAGTGTTGCTGGAGTCCAGGAATGATTGATTCGCAATATCCACATAACAAATAGCTCTAATACATGAGGTGTGCTCGAAGCCCTTATGTTATTGAACCATTAGCAAGACGCCCTCTAGATTTTCGGTATTGAGGACTCCTGTAACCTAGATTCCTTATTCATCCTTAGCAAGAGGCATGAAGTTTCCTGTATATGAGGATTTCCATTACCCAGATTCCTATTTACTTCTCAGCAAGACATCAAGACATTTCCTGGTGATGTAGAATTCAAGTTTTTTGGATATCAATAGAAAGATTCCAAGAAGTTTCCTGGGGAATTGAAATCCAAGATACCTGGTTCCCTTGTACAAGACATCCTTATACAGTGGGTATCTAGAAGCCTAGATTCCTGATTAAACCTTATCAAGAGGTCCTGTAGACTTCTGTGAATGTGAACTCCAAGAATCCGGATCCCTTTTCGATCTCAGCAAGATGCCCTGTTTTTCCCTGTCGAAGTGGATTCCAAAACTCTGTATACAAAAAGGCAGAAGCCCAGAATTTTCCTAGAAACGTGGAATCCATGATTCCTGGTTACCTTTAAAAATACTTACTAAACATTTGGCAACTGCAAACCCTCGGGCCCTAATCAAAAGTAAAGGACAAACGTAATTTTG
>NW_007236253.1:0-794 GCF_000164805.1 Carlito syrichta | reverse complement strand
CAGGTTCACCTTAAGACCAGAGTTACATCCAAATATGCCAAGATGATCCTTTTTTTCCTAGAATCTGGTCTTAGTTGTCCCGAGGAACCTAACGGACTTGTAGTGCCAGATACCCGTTTACAACTATCAAGAGCACCAGAATGTTGCTGGAGCCCTGAATTGACTGATTCGTACTATCCACATGTTAAATATCTCCAAAACATGAGGGGAGCTCGAAGCCCTGACTGTTGTTTGTCCCGTAGAAAGACGCTCTAAGAATTCTTTCGCATTGAGGACTCATGTAATACCTATTCCTCATTCTTCCTATGCTAAAGGCCATGTAGTGTCCTGTATATGAGGACTCCCTTTCCCCAGCATCCTGTTTGGAAACTCTGATTGTTGTTTAGACCTTAGCAAGACGCCATGTAGATTTTTCATTGACACACCGTGTAAAACTGAATCCTTATTTTTCCTCAGCAAGAGACCGTGGAGTTTCCTGTAATGTGGACTATTACCCCCATTTCTGCTTCGAATCCCTGAATCTTGTTTGGCCCTTAGCAATGCACCCTGTCATTCTTTGGGATTGAGAACACGTGTACCCCAGATTCCTTATTCTTTCTTAGCCATAGGTCGTGTATTTGCCTTTATGAGGACTCCATTTCCCCAGATTCATGTATCAAAAACCCTGATTCGTGTTTAGCCCTTAAAAAGATGCCCTGAAATTTTTTGTAATTGAGGACACGTGTAACCATATTCCTTATTCTTTCTTAGCAGTAGGCAGTGCAGTTTCCTGTATATGAGTACTCCCATTACCC
>NW_007236252.1:0-628 GCF_000164805.1 Carlito syrichta | reverse complement strand
GGGGAAAGGGAGTCCTCATATACAGGACACTACATGGCCTTTAGCGTAGGAAGAATGAGGAATAGGTATTACATGAGTCCTCAATGCGAAAGAATTCTTAGAGCGTCTTTCTACGGGACAAACAACAGTCAGGGCTTCGAGCTCCCCTCATGTTTTGGAGATATTTAACATGTGGATAGTACGAATCAGTCAATTCAGGGCTCCAGCAACATTCTGGTGCTCTTGATAGTTGTAAACGGGTATCTGGCACTACAAGTCCGTTAGGTTCCTCGGGACAACTAAGACCAGATTCTAGGAAAAAAAGGATCATCTTGGCATATTTGGATGTAACTCTGGTCTTAAGGTGAACCTTGTAATTCTCAAAATTACGTTTGTCCTTTACTTTTGATTAGGGCCGAGGGTTTTGCAGTTGCCAAATGTTTAGTAAGTATTTTTAAAGGTAACCAGGAATCATGGATTCCACGTTTCTAGGAAAATTCTGGGCTTCTGCCTTTTTGTATACAGAGTTTTGGAATCCACTTCGACAGGGAAAAACAGGGCATCTTGCTGAGAACGAAAAGGGATCCGTATTCTTGGAGTTCACATTCACAGAAGCAACAGGACCTGTTGATAAAGTATAATCAGGAAT
>NW_007236251.1:0-774 GCF_000164805.1 Carlito syrichta | reverse complement strand
GGGTTGCACTAGTCCTCAATCCCAAAAATCTACAGATCATCTTGGAATGTGTTAAAAAGGAATCAGAGTTTCGAAGCAGGATTTATCTAATGAGCATCGTGTTATACAGGAAAATACACCGCCCCTTGCCAAGGAAGAATAAGAATCAGGGTTATAGCATTCCTCAGTCAGGAAAATCAACAGGCCATCTGCTGTGGGCTAAATAATAATCAGCATTTATAAGCTGGAAAAAAGGTAACAGCAGTCCTCATATACAGAATCTACGCGATCTCTAGCTAAGGAGAAATAAGAAACCTGTTCTACACGGTTCCTCCATCAGATTATCTACATGACATCTTGCTAATGGCAAAACAAGAATCAGGGTTTCCAAACAGGATTCTGGGGAAAGGGAGTCCTCATATACAGGACATTACACAGACCCTCGCTAAGGAAGAATAAGGAATCTGTGATACACTAGTCCACATTCCGAAAAATTCTCAGGATGTCTTGCCACGGTATAAACAAGAATCAAGGCTTAGAGCTCGTCTCATGTGTCAGAGATATTTGGCTTGTGGATATTATGAATCAGTCATTTCAGGACTCAGCAACATTTTGGTCCTCTTGAGAGGTGTAACCGGGTATCTGCTAGTACAAGTCCCTTAGGTTTATTGTGACAATTAAGGCCAGTTTCCAGGAAAAAAGTATCATCTTGCCGTATTTGGAAGTAACTTTGGTCTTGACATGAACTTGGTAATCCTTATATTTCCGTTTGTACTTTATTTGTAGAAGGGCCAG
>NW_007236250.1:0-1082 GCF_000164805.1 Carlito syrichta | reverse complement strand
CCATTACCCAGCATCCCACTTCACTCTGCAGGATGACGAAGACATTTCTTGTGAAAGAGAATTCCAATTGTTTGAATATCAAGAGAAAGACGCCCACATTGTTCTTTGCGAACTGGAATCCAAGATTCCTGGCTCCCCTTCACAATACCTCCCCAAAATGTGAAATCTTCAAAACCCAATATCCCAATAACGACCTGCCCACCCAAAGAATTTTCTGTAGCTTCAGTTCACCTGAATCGAGGGATTTTATACCAATAAGTCTTTTGATTCTGGGGAATATGATTATGGTCGTAGATTTTCAAAGAATACAAAAGGATTTGTAGGGCCAGATCTTGATTACAACTAACAAGAGGACCAGAAAGATCCTGTGGATTTGTACTGACAGATTTAGCATATTCACGGTGCAAGTAGCTCTGAAAAATGTAGTGACCCAGAAGCCCAGATTGTTGATTAAACCTTCTCAGGAGGCCCTGGAGATTCTGGATAATGAGAACTCCTAGAACCGGATATTCTTTTCGTTCTTAGCAAGATACCCTGATTTTCCCTATCGATGTAGATTCCAAACTCTGTATACAAAAAGTCAGATGCCCAGAAGTTTCCTAGGGACGTGGAATCAATGATTCCACGTTAACATTAAAAATATGTACTAAACATTTGGCAACTGCAAAACCCTTGTCCCTTCTCAAAATAAAAAGAGACACGGAAGGGGAAGGATTACAGGGTTCACCTTAAGAACAGAGTTACATCCAATTATGGCCAAGAGATTCTTTTTTTCCTGGAATCTGGCATTAGTTGTTCTGAGGAACCTAACAGACTTGGAGTGCCCGATACGCGTTTACAACTTTCAAGAGGACCAGAAAGTTGCTGGAGTCCTGAAATGACCGATTCATAATATCTGCATGAAAAATTGCTCCTAAACATTTGAGGAGCTCAGAGCCCTGTTTCTTGTTTGTCCCATAGCAGACACCCTGGGAATTTTTGGATTGAAGTCTCGTACAACAAAATTCTTTATTCATCCTTAGTTGGAGGCCGTGTAGTGTCCTGTTTGTGAGGACTCTCTTTTCCAATATTCCTGTTTTGAA
>NW_007236249.1:0-423 GCF_000164805.1 Carlito syrichta | reverse complement strand
CTAGTTAGCTCATTTAACTAGTTGGCTGGCTAATTAGCTGGCCTAACTTGTCAGCCAACTAGTTAGCTGATCTAACATGTCAGCTGACAAGATGTCTGACTAGTCAGGCGATTGGTTAGCTGATTTAACTAGTCGGCTGGCAGGTTAGCCAGCTGGTTCGCTGCCTAAGCTATTCGTCGGGTGAGTGAGCTGACTTGTCAACTGATTAAGTAGCAGGCTGGTGAGCAAACCGACTAGTCAGCTGACCTGTTGGCCTGCAAGCGAGTCGACAAGCTCCTTGACCTGTTGGCTGGTGATCAAGCCGACTAGTTTGCTGACCGGTTGGGAATTGAGTGAGCTGACTAGTTAGCTGTCCTGATGGACAGTTAGCAAGCCCACTAGTTAGCTGACCTGCTAGCTGAGTTGCTAGCTGACTAGTTAGCT
>NW_007236248.1:2325-3113 GCF_000164805.1 Carlito syrichta | reverse complement strand
CTCATTTGGGATGGAGGGTAGAGACGAGGTCTCGTCGAGTTGCCTGGGTGGTCTTGGCCATGGGATTGGGCCAGCTGCTGGCCTTGGCCTCCCAAAGCACTGGGATGATGAGGCTGAATCCCCAAGCACAGCCTCAAATGTTCATTGAAAATGAATCAGAAGGTCATCAGAAGGCCTGGTGTGGTGGCCTATGTGTGGAATTCCAGTGCTCTGGGAGGCTGAGACAGGCAGACAGCTGGAGTCCAGGAGCCAAGGTCAGCCTGGATCATGCAGTGAGACCCCATCTCCACACCCATCCAAACTGGAAGTCTGTGGTCGCGGTGTCCATCGTCCCAGCCACTCCGGAGGCTGAAGAGGGAGGATCACCAGAGCTTACGATTTGGAAGCTGGTGGAGAATGATGGTCATGTCCCTATATCCCAGCCTGGGCCACAGAGCCCAACCTTTCTTCAAAAACATTAGAATCACCACAGATTCTCAACTGCATGTGGTGTGTTCAAAGGGCGTCTGGCTTAAGATCCAGGAAAAATGGGATTGGGGGAAGAAATGACCCTGGGTGATGAATGTGTCCCTGGCCTTTCTGTGCAGAAGGTTCTCATTGCCGAGTTGGATGGTCGACCTGCCTGGGGTGCATTTCTCAACTAGGAGAGGAGAACTGGCATGAACTGGGCATGGGAGCCTCGGGAACTCCCACAACAAGGCAGGGGAAGACATTGGCCGAAGGGGTGTTGGGGGGCTCGAAGGTGCCAAGCTTGGGTACTCTCACGTGGGGGGGGGGGGGCCAGGGAA
>NW_007236248.1:0-844 GCF_000164805.1 Carlito syrichta | reverse complement strand
TGGGATTCTGAATCAAATAATAAATTACACCACCGACACCCTGCCCATCCAGCACGAGAAGTCATGCTCAGTGTTGGGAGAGGAAAAGGCACTTACTGGCCAGTCATTTGTGAGAGGTTTCAAAGGTGACCACGGGACAGTGTTTCCCATGGCTTCAGCTATGCACCACAGAAGGCCTGCCTCCACACTCCACACTCGTGCCCCACAGCAAAAACATGTGAACTCACGGAAGTGACGGCCTTGAGCTAGGGCAGCCATCGGGCACAGTGCAATCAAGGCAGTGCAGCAACTCAGTGGAAAGCAAAGGTTTAGATCACCCAGTCTGCCACCTTTGGATGGGAAAGAGCCCCTTTCTCTCGTGAACACTACAGTCTCACCTGCTCACCCAGACTTTTCGCTGGGGAGCTGGGATGCCCGCCATAATGCACGAGGGAGGCATCTTTTTTATCACCAGAGTCTCCATCAGCCGGGCTTGGGCGTGGCATCATGATCATGGCTCCTGGGGACTCAACCTGTGGTGTTCAGGCAGTCCTCCCACCTTGGCATTCTAGCAGCTGGGGATCACCACGCCTAACTCGATTTTGGGGACCTATCGCTGAGACGAGGTCTGACCATGATGCCCGGGCTGGTCTCTGACCCATGGGCTCAGGCAGACTCCCACCTCAGATACCGATGACACAGGAATGATGGCTGTGAGCCATGGGGTCCAGCCTGGACTCGCACGTTTTGTAGGAGGGGGTGATGCAAAGTAATGCTCTGGGATGGAGGTCACCACATCCCATGTAGCTGGGATCGCCGGCATCACCATGTGTGACTAGTGTTTGCATTCTGGGGAGGAACGAGG
>NW_007236247.1:0-819 GCF_000164805.1 Carlito syrichta | reverse complement strand
CCATCTCCTCGTTTCATCCTTCCCAAGTCCGAGGAGACAGAAGTGAGTGCCCAGCCGTCCCAATGCCCTGAAGTTTTGAAAGCCACTACCTCCATTTCTCTTATGCGGCTCCTTGGAGGAGCAAGTGGACCCACTCTGGGGAACAAAGCAGGTGGCATTTTGACATGCCCCTGCACCATGCACTCTCCCCATGGAGGGCTCGGTGGGCATCTCTGGTCCCCTCTCCAGTGTTCCAGGTCATCAGAATGAAAAAGGCTTTGCAATGGGGCCCTGAGAGGGGTGTGGAGGGCAGGTGTGTGTGTTCACACCTGTCATCTCAGCACTCTGGGAGGCTGAGGTGGGAGAATGGCCTGAGCACCTGGGTTCAAGACCAGCACGGGCACCTTGGCGACATTTCGTTTCTACAAGAAGTAAAAAAAATTTGCCGAGCAAGGTGGTGCATGCCTGTTGTTCTGGTCACTTGGGAGGCCATGGTGGTAGGATTGCTGGATCCCAGCTGGTGGAGGCCATGGTGACAAATTGCGGGCCCCTGCGCTCTGACCTTGGTGAGAGAGTGAGACTCCGACTCAGACTAATAATACCAAAACCACCACCATCACAACCACAGGCCAGGCTCAAGGACTCAGACCTGCATTCTGGCCCTTCTGAGTCCTGACTAGTGGAGGGCCTGAACCTACAGGTTTGAAAACAGGCTGGGACATGTCATGAGACCTCATCTCAGCCATCAAAAATAAATCCAAAGATTAGCCGGGCATGGTGCTACAAGTCTGTGGTTTCAGCCACTCGGGTGGCCGAGGTGGGGAGATGGCCTGAGCCCGC
>NW_007236246.1:0-486 GCF_000164805.1 Carlito syrichta | reverse complement strand
TGAGGTCTGCCCTCACCCAAGGTTTTCTGGGTTTTGCTTGGGGTTGAGGTGTGGCTTGCTGTAGTGTCCAGCCTGTGTTCGAGCTCCCGGGCTCTGACCATCTTTCTGTCTTGGCTTCCCCTAGTGCCAAGGAGACAGGTGTGACTTGCTCCGCCATTCAGGGCCCCCCAAAGATTTGAGAGTCATGCCCTCCCTTTACCTGAAGCAGCCCCTAAGATGAGTGAGTGGGGTCACCCAGGGGAACAAGGCAGGCAGAGAGGTAGGTGTCCCGGTGGAGACACACCCCTGCACCAAGCACTCCCCCACGGGGTGGCCTCAGTGGGCGAATCCAGGGTCCCGGGTCCTTGTAAGGGAGCGGGCCTCATGGTGGTGCCACGAGAGGTGTTTAGAGGCCCTGTGCAGGGCCTTACACTGGTCACCCTGGAACTCTGGGTGGCCAAGGCTAGAGGAAGTCCTGAGACCAAGCTTCGAGACTAGTCCGGGCAC
>NW_007236245.1:0-587 GCF_000164805.1 Carlito syrichta | reverse complement strand
GAATGGAAGACCAAAAAAAAAAAAAAAAAAGGCAGGAGTCACAATTTTAATATGAGACAAAACAGCCTTCAAGGTATGAAAATTTTAAAAAAAATTTGAAACTACACCACATAATGACAAAGTCTCAATCCATCTATGAGAAGTATCCATCCTAAACACATATGCACCCAACACAGGATATGTAAAGCAACTATTAAGTAAACTAAAAGAGGACATTGACGCTAGCACTATCATAACTGGAGACTTCAATGTCACATGGACAAACCTAGATAGATAACCCAAAGGGAAAAAATCAATATGGAGATCTGGAACCTCAACTTGGTGCTTGACCAATTGGATTTAATAGACACCTACAGAACACTCCACCTAACAACCACAGAATATACATTCTATTCATCACCACATAAAGCATATTTTAAAAATCAATATCATTGTGAAAGAAAATAGAATCCTGGGACCCCAAACTCACTATGCCAAAGGGAAAGTTAAACTTGGGAACTGGGTCATGCAATGCTGCCTTCCATTTATTCCCAAACACAGCTGTAAGTTCTCAATCTTGTGTCACAGCCTTATTCATCAGCAAGGCT
>NW_007236244.1:2233-13464 GCF_000164805.1 Carlito syrichta | reverse complement strand
ATATCATTGTGAAAGAAAATAGAATCCTGGGACCCCAAACTCACTATGCCAAAGGGAAAGTTAAACTTGGGAACTGGGTCATGCAATGCTGCCTTCCATTTATTCCCAAACACAGCTGTAAGTTCTCAATCTTGTGTCACAGCCTTATTCATCAGCAAGGCTCCCAAAATGACAGAAGCCCACCCAGATAGCCTCTCTCAAAAATCGCTCACATAGAAATTTCTTGTGAGCCCCTAGATGTTTCAGGACACAGATGCCCCTATTAACTAGCCCTAACATCAAATTCTGCTGAATCTCATCCCAACGATGTACATTGCCAGCTTGCCTTCAAAGGTACACAACAAGGAGAAAAACAGAAATCATCCCATTGCCTGCCCTGAGATGAATGCAGAAGTGATTTTTCCTCTACTTCTGCTTTTCAAATTTTTACTTTATCTTAGGTAAAATGCAGCTAAACTGAGTGGAAGATGAAAGCATAATTGATTTATTTTATGATTCTCTTTTTACACATGCTAAATGTTGATTTACTGAGGCATCATCAGAGTCTTACAACAGTGTACCTTAAAGGACAAAAAACTCCAAATGGCATTACCTCAGTCATTGAGGAAAGGCTGCTGGGCATGGGCTCTTACTTTTGTTTTGTTATAACTACCAATTAGTGGTAAACTTTAGTAAATAATATTATTAACACAATTGGTTCTGCTAACTCTTTTGCTCTGAAGTATCATTCACTCCACTATTTAAAGTCACCAATGAGTAAGACTACTAAAACTGTAACCTCCCCCTGTGAGTGGACCTTACAATTTTGTAATTAACATCTGATCCAAGGATGAGTTTCTAGCTATCTTGCATGACAATACAAACCATTTGGACACTGAGAGAACAGAAATGAACCATTGGGATGACTTCAGCCCTCCTACAATTTTACCATAGACAACACACTACAAGCTAAATTCCTGTTTGTTCCCTAAATCCAAGGATGTTTAAAAATTAACATTTGTGTCTTAACTTTATTTTCCAGGCCTTGCGCTACTCTCCCACCTACATATTTGACTATTTGACTGCTGCCATCCTGAACAGCTAAATACCATGACAGCAACTATCTCCACTGTTACATTTCACAGAAATGCTCCTGTTTTCAGCCTTCTAATGGAAGCCTTATAAACACTCAATTTCAATCATTCAATGTCAGATGCTTTTTCAGTGTTTGGCTTCTTTAATCTTGAGGAGGTGGACCAATTTTTTTTCTAATTTACCTTCTATATACACTCTTTTAAAACCAAACCCTTGTGCAATTCTTTGCATCTTTCCTGTGACATGGGCACATGGAAGTAACATATGGTGGCCCATACAGGGAGGATGAACTCAGCTGCAGGCTCTCTCTCTCATTCTCCTCCTTTCTAACTCAAGTCTGTCTGTAGACTACCAAAACTTGGAAGGGAACTAATAATTCTGGCCAGGGCTCTACTTGGCTCCCTCTCTATTATTTTTTCCTTCACCACCTGTCCTGAGGAGCTACTTTGACTGGACTTTCCCCATCACCTCAGCTTTATCTGGTATGAAGTTACATTGCCAGAAAGTTCATGTGCTACCCTATCTTGCTAGGAGGTCTCCTGAGAAGCTTGTTTGTAGTCTCCATAGGGAGTTTTCTTGCTGGGGCCAGGAACCCTCTGCAGAAATCTTGGCCAAGTCTCCCAAACCTGTGCCTTGGAGCAACTTTGCTGGAATTTGAGGTTCTCTGCACTATAGAAGTACTACCTTTGGTGGATTGAGGAGACAAAGGGGACCCCTTTCTCACACATTACTCACATACTCAGGCTAATTTCACTGATCTTGTACAAGGGATGCTGATTGAGGATGTGGATGGTTTTGCTGGGACCCAGATCCCTCTGTGTACTCTCTCTCACTCTTTTGGCCTCTTGGGGGACCATTTTTTGAGTCAGAATCTCACTCTGTTGCCCAGGTTGGAGTACAGTGCAATGTTCACGTCCGCTGCAGCCTCAGCCTGCTGGGTTCAGTGATCTTTCTCCCTCAGCCTTCCAAATAGCTGGTGCTACAGCCACACCTGGCTAATTTTTCGATTTTTTGTAGAGATGAGGTCTCGCCATGTTACTCAGGCTGATCTTGAACCCCTGGGCTCAGGCAATCCTCTTACTTCTGCCTCCCAAAGTGGTGGGATTACAGAAATGAGCCACTGCATCAGGCCTAAGTGCTCTTATAATTTGCTAAAGCATTGGTACTAGATAATACCAGTGTTTGTTATGTGAGGCTTGATAAGTTTTCTTTTAAGTTAGATCAGTTTTTTAAGTCCATCACTTCTACTGCCTGAGAAGCAAAATGTGGTATGCTGTCTGTGTGGCACAATGAGGTTTGAGAACTGATCGCTCTCACCTAATTGTCTACACCTCACAACTAAGACTGTTATTTAATAATTTATAAAAATTCTTATAAAATTTGCCTGTCAATATTAAAATTAAGTAGGGACAGACCATTTCATATCCACATGGTCTGTTCACTCTAGAGGGTTTTACTACGGTTTATTATCAACAGAGAAATAATCAAAATGTTCATATGTATAGCCAATTAAAAAAAAACTTTTGAATTCTTTTTCATCTGAGATGTTAGAGAAGCAAAGTGTGCCAACACAACAAAGGATGTGTTGGAGAAGGCAGGACCGGAGTGCCAAAAACGAGGCATCCCAATTGGCAGTTGCCATTAGTGATGTAACTCCAACTACCCATTAGAGACCTGCGTGAACAAACGTGCTAACGGGGAATGGTGTCTGTTGGTATGGGCCCGGTCTGTGGGGGCACTTGAAGTACAGCTGCCACAAAAAGGTCGAAACTCGAGGACATTATCCACTGCACAGACCAGACAGCCATTGGAAAGCAGGTGTACTCTCTTTTAAAGGGAGGATAGAACACCAGGGTCAGAAATGGTGGCTCCTGAGGAGACCAGGAAGTCTGCTAAAGTGTCCAGCACTAGCTCATCAGCAACCCAACAAGCACCAAGTGAATAGTAGGGTGCTGGACAAATTAATTAGTTTGTCAGCACAGGTGCCAGCTATTTGGTCCTGGCCATCGATGTTTGAATATATAGTCTTGTGTTATTCAAAGGTTACTAAAGGTTAATTCAGAGTATAACTGTAAAAAGCTATCTGTAGAAAAGGAAAGAAATTAGAAAGCAAAGGAGAGATGTAAAGAAAGTTGTTATTATAAAAGTATGTTTTTGGTAAGAAAGGACATAAAGGAAAGAGAACAATTATGTATAGAAAAGAATACTGTATGATAAATTTTTGTCCTATATTAAAAGTACTTGTTATTTAAAGAGAAAAGTATAGGACAAAGATAAAGAGTCAAAACGTGTCTTAAAATAATCAAAATGCTACTCAGACACCAGAACATGAGTCTCTTAATTGGCAATCTTCAAAATAATTTTCTTCTATGTACAACATGGGGCTGAGGTGGGGGTGGGATGGTGAGTGAAGAGAATGAAGTCAGTCAGCACACCCCCCACCCTGTCTTTGTTGATTTTATAGTCTATTAAAAAGTGAGTTTTTTGTTGCTGTTGTTGTACTTCTTCACTCTAGATAATCACTTAGATAAATAGTATCACTCTAGATAAATACTAACTTTTATAGGGTCTTATAATCCTGTGTTATAACATCACACTTTGGGAAATTTTAATACTTAAACTAAAAACAAAAACAAAACTTAAACTCTTCAGGGTCCCAATTCAGTATCTCTAGGGTGGGGTAGAATAAAAATCTTCAGGAACCACACCTCCCCCACAGCCTCCTCCTGAACTGCGTGCAAACCAAATAAATTGTTTTTGTAAACAACATCTATTGTGAAATCTAAAACTAGTATTTAAGATCTCATTCACCCTCCACAGTCTATAATCAGCTACAGTGCTTTTAAGTTCCAAATTGCTAAAGACTTTACAATCTCCTTCTAGGCATAAGGATTACTAATGTAACATAAGATAAATAACAAAGTAACATTTTTGCATGAAATGTTACCAGTTGTTTTGGTTCAAGCAGGAAAAATGTTTCAATTTTCTTCAGGGAACATTTTGCTGTCAAGACAGAAGGCCAATACCACCCCTCCTCCAGCCCCTCCCATCAGAGGCAGAGTGATGTCAATCTACCCTTTCTCAGTGTGGCTACCTGGGCTCTACCCTCTTTAGCATAAGAAAAATTGTAGCTATACATCAGGCTTATTATTAAAAGCCAAAGGGACAGTTTTCTATCACTCGTAGAACTAGTTTCGAATTCTCTTGTTTATCCTTATTTCCTACAATGCAAAATCCAACCTGCCAAAATAACATTGTCAATTTTTTTCCTTCACAATTTCTCAAAGTCAAATACTTCTGTGCAGTCCTTTGTGTGCAAATCCTGAAAATACCAACTCCATTAGCTCCTCTCCTCTCATCCCATCCTCTTACTTTAGACAATCAGGGACATCTCTAGGCCCCGGTCAAGCAGGAAGTAGTTACAGAAGACTGGCCTTCATTATATTCCCAGTTATAAATAAGGATATCTCAAAACAATAAGAGGGAGAAATGAAAGGACTAACAAAGCAAAAATGGGGTTACTTTGAGAGTGGAGAGCTGCTTTATTTTTTTATTTTTTATTTTTTTGTTTTTTTTTTTTTGAGTTGGAGTCTCACTCTGTCGCCCAGACTGGAGTGCAGTGACCGCTTCCGGCCACTGCAGCCTCGACCTGCTGGACTCCAGCAATCCTTCCGCCTCAACCTTCCAAGCATCCGGAATTACAGGTATGCGTTACCACGTCCGGCTGGTTTTTTGATTTATTGTAGAGATGAGGTCTCGCTGCCCAGGTGGGTCTCGAATCTGCGGGCTCAGGCAATCCACCCACCTCAGCCTCCCAAAGGCACGGGATTACAGGCTGAGCCACCGAGCCCGGCGAGAGCTGCTTTATATTTCTGTTTTGCTATAACTACTGATTAGTGGTATACTTCAGTAAATCATATGTTATTCTGTAATCAGTTTTGCTAGACTTTTTCTCTGAAGTAAAGTTAATTCATCTTATCATTTAAAGTCACTGTTGAGTGAAACTAATAAAACTACAACCTCTTCCCAGTAATCAGCATCAGGATTTTATAATTAACATCTTGCTCTAAGGATGAGTTTCTTGTTATCCTGCATGACAAACCATTTGGACACTGAGAGAAGAGAAACACACTGTCTGATAACTCCAGCCTTCCTGCAGTTTTCCCATATAAAACACTGACCTAGTCAAATGCCGTTTTGTTTTCTAAATCTAAGGACATTTACAACTTAATGTTTGTGTCTTGAAACTTTGTTTTTTCAGACCTTGGACTACTCTCTTTACCCATGTGATCAATTATTTGGCTGCTGCTTTCCTGAACAGCTTATCGCAAAACCACCACTGCAACCCTTGCCCACACTGTTACATTTCACAGGAATACTCCCGTTGCAGACTTTTAAAGAAAGCCTTGTAAGCACCCAGCTCCAGTGCCAGACACTTTCTCAATGTTTAGCCTCCTTTTCAATCTTGAGGAGGAGGATCAAACTTTTTTTCTTCTCTAATTTACCTTCTAAATAACTTTTTTCTATCCTACTGCTTGGACCGTTCTTTGCAGCTTTCCCGTAACACCAGCACATCTGCCGAACAGTAACTGTTGGCCTCACTGTCTGCCTCCCTCTTTTATTTCTCCCCCACCTGTTCTTTCTCTTGTAAATTCTGACATCTCCCAAGAATTCATGGGAAAGCACAGGTCACAGATCCTACCGTGACATGTGTATCTACCAGGTGCATACTCAACTTTGGCTAAATAAACCTCTACCGGTAGAGACACCTGCCTCAGTCATTAATGGGATAACTTCAATTTTTTTTCTTCATTTTGAAACAACCTTTATATTGCCTCAAAACGAGACACAACTCGTTTTCCTTCAGCAAAATCACATCCTCATGTCTTTTATAACCTTCTTTACCAAACGTGCATTTTCTTTTCTTTCCTTTTTTTTGTTTTTTGAGTTGGAGTCTCAGTGTCACCCAGGCTGGAATGCAGTGGCATGCTCATGGCCACTGCAGCCTCAACCTGCTGTACTCAGTTGATACTTTGACCTCTGCCTTCCATGTAGCTGGAGCTACAGGAGCACGCCACTGGCTAATTTTGTGATTTTTTGTAGAGACGAGGTCTCACCAAGTTGCCGAGGCTTGTCCTGAATTCCTGGGCACAGACAATCCTCTCACCTTGGCCTTCCAAAGAGTTGGGATTACAGGTTGAGCCACCATGCTAGGTCTAGTTATTAGATTCCTAATTGGACAGCTTCAGTTGATTTCTCTTCTCCACTTTATACTATGAATCTCTTGAATCCTGTTCTATGTTTCTAAACAATGGTTCAGTAGGCTACTGTAAAATTGTGCCCCTAGCAGAGGACTCTTAGGTAAAACAAGGTAGAAAATTTGCATCTCAGTGCTGCCTTGCCTGGTGTGCCCCCATGTTGCTCTCATGGTGGCTCTACTTTTGCTAGGAGTAGCTGGGGCACTAAGGACCATTCACCTAGAAGCACAGATGTTTAGAGACTGGCTTTTGCAATTTGTCTTTCTGCAGAATCAAGGAAATCCCAAGAAGCACAGTACACCTAGAAAGCCCAAACCCACACTACCTATAAGAACTTGCAGCCAAGGCATGGAGGGTCATGAACATTGAAAGGAAAATATGGCAGTATTGACTGGTGGCAAGGTGGCAGTATTGCTTGATGTAAGAGTTAGAGGCCAACCTAAACAGTATAGTGAGACCCTGTCCTTACAAAAAAATTTTAAAAAGAAATAGCCTGAGATGAGAGAATTGCCTGAGTCCGGAGGTTAGAGACCAACCCGGGCAACATGGTCAGACTTTGTCTCTACAATAAATCAAAATGTTAGCTGGGCATTGTGTCACACACCTGTAGTTCCGGCTACTTGGAAGGCTGAGGTAGAAGGATCCCCTGAGTCCAGCTGGTCCAGGCTGTGGTGATCGGGAGTGTGCCACTGCACTGCAACCTGGGTGACAGAGTGAGATTCCTTGTAAAACAAAAATGAAATAGCCCAGTGTGGTGACCTTTGCTTGTAAGACCAGGGAGGCTGAGGTATGATAATTGTTTGAGTCAAGGGGCTCCAGGCTATAGTGAACTGTGATCATGCCATTACACTCAGCCTGGGTGACAAAGTGATACCTTGTCTCTAAGAAAATAAAAAATAAAAATAAAAATAGAGGCTGGGTGTGGTGGCTCATGCCTATAATCCCAGTCATTTGGGAGGCCTAGACAAGAGGATTGCTTGAACCCATGGGTTAGGGACTGCCCTGGGAAACATAGTGATGACTCATCTCTATGACAACAACAAAACAAGTTAGCCAGGTTTGGTGACATGTGCTTGTAGTTGCAGCTAGTTTGTAGGCTCAGGAAGAAAGATTGCCTGAGCACAGGGGTTCTAGGCTGTGGTGAGCTCTGATTTTGCCATGGAAATCTAGTCTTGTGACAGAGTGCGTCTCTGACTAAAAAAAAAACCAAAAAGAAAAAGAAAAAGAAAGAAATAAAAATGAAGAAACTCCAGCAAATAAAGAATCTCCAGCACTATGTCTGGACTGAGGGCACATTTTTGGGCCTAAGTCTAGGCCTCTAGAAATTCAGATGCCTCAGCCCTTTTCAAGATGAGCATCATTTCATCCTTTCAACATCAACATCAAACTCAACATTTCAGGTTACAGATTAACCTTACATCATCTTTTCTGGATTCTTGATTACAAAAATAATCCATTCCAGATCATGAAAACCAATGTGCATAATTGGTTTCAGTTTTATCTATTTTACAGTGAATGGTGAATTAGCAACACTATTGATTATTATTTATTCAACATATATTTAGGAATATCTGTTGAAGAAATTTTTCTTAAATTATAAGGTTATGGCTAACGAGGGAAATCCATAAAATCAGACAATTTTAAATGATTTGGGCAGTGTAATCCTACTCTAGTGAACCCAGTCAATTTTGCATTAGACTGATTCACATCTAGATGTCAATAAACATAATAGTGACTTCTAATAGTCTAGTTTTTAATAAATTGGAAACAGAAGTTTCACTAGTTTTAACTACTGTATTGCCGATAAATTATGATACTATTTCTTTTTTTTCAGAGAAGGAAACAATCCTTTTGTCAACTTCAATTAGGTGTTTGACATAAACTTGGGGACATTTTCAGTGGTGAAATTAGGAAGATATGAAGTTTTGTACAGTCCAGTGACAGCTTTGCTCCCAAAAGGCCACAGACACTCAGTGAACTACTTTGGTGTTTGATGGTTGCTATGTTTACCAAGTAACCTTCCATCTCTCTTGTTAAATCTACTCACACCTTTTGGGGAGGAATGAGGGGCTCTTGTGCATCACACAATGTCAGAGCCCCAGACATCCAGTGGGGATGACCCCACTGTCTGACTTAGAGAAGGTAGCATAGACTGGCTGTGGTGGTTCATGCCTGCAACTCCAGCACTTTGGGAAGCTGAGGTGGGAGGATTACCTGAACGCAGTGGATCAAATCCAGACTGAGCAACATAGTGAAATCCCGTATTTATTTTTTAAAAATAGGGAAAATAGCAAAGGTAGAAGAGATCATTGTTGACTATGAGAGCTGAGATAGGATTTTGCATCCACTCATTAGAGGCAGTGTGTTAGGGCATAAAGGAGAAATGTTCAGTCTTCACATGTGTGACATTTTTTCATTTTTTTCTTTGTCCTCCTCACACTTTTTAATGGACTTGTTCATTGGCTCAATATTGTAGATTTTGTTTATTTGAATTTTGGTCCTTGGCATGTAGTCAATTTACAGACATCTCAACATAGTATATTCAAAACTTATGATTCACATTTTTTATAATCATGCATTACTTAAAATTATCCCAATAAAGAATATCTAAATTCAATACTAGTACGGTGTTCATCAGCCTCAGAGTGTGTTACCACCCAAGAGGTTTGGCATCTCCACAACATTCTTCCAAACACATTTTTTATTATAAAAGTATTAAAACTATATCACCCAGAAGAAAGAAAATGGTAAGGTTTCCTAACCTCCACTAAACTAACTTAGCCATTGTTTACATTTTCCTTGTTTCCCTGGTGATGATGGTGTTAGTTAGATTTCACCATTTATGGTATGTACAGTCTTCTAGACTACAGTTGGGATTTCTTTTTTCTTACACCAGCTTACTTCTCTTTTTTAAAGCATTTTTTATTTTAAAAATGTAGGGTGCAATTCAGGATTAGGAATACAAATGGTCATTGGACAGGCAAAATTTGGGCTTCACTTTGGTCCCACATCACATGCTTTGAGAGAGGTACCCTTATTATTGAAGTGTGCCTTGCCGTTACCTCCCCTGGCAGTTTCCCACTATTAGCAATCCCTTTCTTATAGTATTATGATAATTGCTCAGGATCCGCTTATGAAAGAACATGTGGTACTCAGTTCTTTGTTTCTGTGATAGATCACTGAGTATCACAGACTCTAAATCCATCCAAGTTGCTGCGAAGTTCATAATTTTGTCCTTCTTTGTGACTGTGTAATATTCCATCGTGTATATGTAATTGAGATCCACAGAGTGCTGTGATGTGTGGTGATGCATTGGGAGACAGACATGAAGCTACAAATACTAGACTGTTAATGTCACAGATTTGACATTCTTTGATATTAAAATGAGTATGCATATAAACAAAGAATATTTACATTTCTTAGTCATTGAACTTAGGCCTAAACACAATTATGTGAATCCAAGTCCCTACTGCTAGTAACCATTTCCTGTAAACAACTGTTGTCAATCATCTGCAACACTGTAGCAGATGTAATGTCAATCTTCTGAAACACTGTAGCAGAGATAATGTCAATCATTTGCAACACTGTAGCAGATGTAATGGAAATCACAGCCATTACTCACCAAGGTCAAATCCTCTCGCAGTGCAAAGTACTCTCTGGAACCCTCCTAAAGCCAAAGAGATGAAGTCATAGCAGTACAAAAGACAGTAGAGACCTGAGAGGAAGGTGTCTATTTCCAACTCTTGGAATTCCGTGAGGAAAAACAGAAGTTCCTTTCAAAGGAGGAGTCTGTGACACCCTCTCTGTTTTGATAAGGTATCCCAGGATGTTAGACAATTTTTTTCTTAGGTCTCCTCATGAGGTATTGAGGGAAGTAAGAGAAGGAGCGACGGACAGAAGTAAAAGGATAAACAATTCATTCGATTGTAGAGGTTTTACAGGGGGAAAATAGAGACCTTAAAGCAATATATACGTAGCGTAAATGTCAGTTTCAATTAAGTCAACTTATGATAATAGAGCTCTTTAAAAAAACTCTTCTTGGCTCCACCTGTAGTCCCAGAACTTAGGGAGGTCAAGGCGAGTGGATTGGCTGAGCCTACGGGTTCAAGACCAGCCTGGGCAACTTAGTGAGACCTTGTCTCTACAATAAATAAAAAATTAGCCTGGAATGGTAGTGCAGGCCTGTAGTATCGGATACTTGGAAGGCTGAGGTGGAAGGATCAGCAGGTTGATGCTGGGTTGGCACTCCAGCCTGGGGGACAGTGTGAGTCTCCAACTCAGGGCAAAACAAATCAAAAAACTTTTCTTCCTAATTGTAATCTTTTGGGGGGGATCAGAGTCTCACTTTGTCACTCAAGTTGGAGTGCAGTGGCACAATCACAACTACCATAGCTTTACCCCACTAGGCTCAGGAAAACTTCCTGCTTCAGAATCCCAAGTTTCTGAGAACACAGATATGGGCCACCACATTGGCTAACTTTTCTGACTTATTGTACTGCTGAGGTCTTGTCATGCTGCCTAGGCTGGTCTCTAACCCCTGGGTTTAGGTAATCCTCTTGTCTCTGCCTCCCAAAGTGCTGGGATTGTAAGCGTGAGCTACTGCACCATTTCTAGACTGGTTTTATTTTATATAGGAATCTTTGGGATGTGGGTGTGAGAAGTGGACAGTGAGAACAAGGAAGAATGGGGTGCCAGGCAGAGAGATGAGAGATTGTGAGGGCCCAAGCCACAATTCATTAGAAAATGAGTGCATTAAGGGAAGGGAAGAACCCCAGGCCCACCTCAGAAAAAGGTAGCTTCACATAAGGGCCTTGTAGGACTCCAAAGTCTGGGGCTGTCATCTAATTCTGGCTTGACGGAGTAAAGGCAGATTTCCGTGTGTGTGTGTGTGTGTGTGTG
>NW_007236244.1:0-1778 GCF_000164805.1 Carlito syrichta | reverse complement strand
ACGTGCATGTCTGCTTAGGGAGTGATGATGATGATAGTTTTAGAAACAAATGTCCGTCCCTGGAACTCAGGAGCCCAAGAGTAAAGAGGTTATGTCATGAGCTGCCAGATGAAGGGGGCCAACACAGGGCACCCTACAAGAAACAAATTTGAGAGGCATGTTAGAATCTACAGAGGGCAGGAGGTCACAACAATGAGGAGGGAAAGGAGGGCTTCTCGATATGACCCAAGCAGAAATGGAACTGAAGGCAGAAAGCTCCTCAAGAGAGGAAGAGAGTTTGAGCAGAGGAAGGTTTCTTGACAGCAACCTGAGCCAAGGGGGGAGAATGCAAGGCAGATCGGGGTGTTCTCTAGGGACTGGGCATAGCAACTTCCTGAGTTATGGCCTGTGTTTACCAGAGTCCAGTGCCCAGCCAGTTGAGATATGGGCAGCTTTCTCTGAAATAGTGGTCTGGGTGGGCAGTTGTAGAATTTCAGGGTTGGGTGTGGGGTGCTGTGGAAAAGCCAATTCTCCACCTCCTCTCTCTAAGATGACTTCCAACCAACCCCAATTGAGCTAGGCAGTTCACAAGATACAAGAAGATTTGGTGGTTAAAAAAATGGCTGAACCCCAGCAGAGGCTGAATAGGAGCCTGGGCACAGGGAGAGGGAGGGGGAACAGACAAGTGCCCAGAAGGGTGGGGGATGTGAGAGACGGGTGTGCAGCTCCAAAAGTAGGGGACGTGGACCCAGGATGGTGGGCATCGGTGGCCCTAAAGAATTTGGAGCCTAAAATAATCAAGAAAAGGAGGAGAGGGTTAAGGGATTGAATGGCTTGGAATGCTTGGAGCCCAGGAGATTGGAGAAATTTAAGCAGGGAGATGTAGGGCCTGGAAGATGCGTGAGTTTGTCCCTTGAAGCCTTCCTCCCCAGTGTACCGGTTCTGGGCCTTAGTTCTTCCCCACCTACAGTCCACAAAGGAGGCCTTTCTACTCTGTGTTCAGCTTGATTCCTCTCAAATAGGAAATGTTCCCTCTAGGCACCCAATGTTTGAACTTATTCCACCCCAACCTTCCCCTACTGAGGGGAGGACACGCTCAAACATCCCAGGACTCAACTCCAGAATTTCAACCTATGAAACTTCCCCATGACTCAATCTACCCAGGCTTATCGCCTTCAGCACCACAGAAATGATGGAAATGCAATTCCCCCCATCTCAGGGCTCCTGAAGATGGTTATTATAGCACACAGAATTTGATTAGTAATTGACCTATGATCTCTGTTGTTATTTTTTAAATTTAATTTTTCAGTGGACAAATAATATTTGCACATATTATGCTGTTAATTTTTCATGTTGCATCACCTTTTTATAATTAACAGATGATTTCACTTATATGATTTCTCAGCTGTAGTGCAGATACTGAGCTGTTATCTCTACTAATGAAATAAGCAAATCTGTGGACAGCTGATGAAGTTTTGTGTCAGATTCAGTGAAAGTTATGTTATGACTGCATTCTGGAGAGTTACCCCTTTGTAAGTCACCTATAATGTACATTAATCAATAGGAAGTAATTCTGGCTCATGAGTGTGTGAAGCGAGTATGTTTTCCATTGTCAGTCTAAAGACACTGCCTTCCAAACAGCTCAGCAGCCACATTGGCACCAAGTGCAAATGTAGGCACAGGGAGAGGAAGTGCTTGGGGAGCATGAAGAGGTAGGACTAAGGGTACTAGACACTACCACCCTCAATTACACGGGAAAGGCAAAGGGGGGGGGGTTGTCCAAAAGCTGGGGGAATGAA
>NW_007236243.1:0-745 GCF_000164805.1 Carlito syrichta | reverse complement strand
CGGTTCAGGCAGTCCTTCTGCCTCAGCCTTCCAAGTAACCATAACTACAGGCTGAACTACACTTGGCCAATTTTTTTTTTTTTCTTTGTTGGATTCTTACTCTGTCACCCAGACTGGAGTGCAGTGGCATGCTCCTGTCCACCGCAGCCTTCACCTGCTGGGCTCTGGCGATACTTCCACCTCAGCCTTCCAAGAAGCCAGAAGTACAGGTGCATGCTACCACTCCTGGCTAATTTTTGATTTATTGTAGAGAGGAGGTCTCACCAGTTTGCCTGGGTGGGTCTCGAACCCACTGACTCAGGCAGTCCATTCATCTCAGCCTCCCAAAATGCTGGGATTACAGGCTGAGCCACTGATCCCAGCCCTTTGGTCAATTTTTAATGTATTGTAGAGAAGAGGTCTTGCCAAGTACCCTGGTCTGGTCTCAAACCCATGGGGTCAGGCAGTCCTCTCTCCTTCACCTCCCAAAATGCTCAGATTACAGCCTAATCCACCCAACCTGGCCCTCTGGGATTTCTTTTCAGGTGAGATGATCTGGACAAGTCACACCTACATTTTAAAAATATGCCTTTATTTAGTTTGAAATTAAATTGAACATTTTTTTTTGTTAAGAGTCTCACTCTGTCACCAAGGCAGAAGTGAAGTGGCACCATCATACTCACCATGGCCTTGAACTCCTAGCATCACGTAATCCTTCCATCTCACCTCCATAGTAGTGAACTATAGGTCTTTGCTAATACTCCTG
>NW_007236242.1:0-784 GCF_000164805.1 Carlito syrichta | reverse complement strand
GGGAGGCTGAGGTGAGAGGATGAAGCCCATGGAGACGAGACTGGCCCAGGCAACTTGGCAAGACCTCATTTCTACAATAAATAAAAAAAAATTAGCCAGGATCTGGCTGACAACTAGAATTATGCAATCAGAAAATTTGTACCACAGAAATATTCTCTAATACATTCAGTCTGAGAAAAAAGAATGAAATGAAATCCACTCTGCCAGAGTACACACTATTTTTGTGAATGAAACAGCATAAATTTGGGCATCAACACAGGCATGTACAATTTTGAATGCTATATTTACATAACAGAATAAGTTGCATATACTGCTCACAGGGAAAGTTCACAGTAGGTTGGAAAGTCCTCATCACGTTTTAATGGGTACAAAATGAACTGATTATCTTCTTAGAATGCAAATTCTGATTCAGATTTGGAATTCACCTGAGCTTCAGCACTTCTTTTTTCAGTTGGCGGGTCTCACTCTCTTACCCATACTGGGGTGCAGAGGAATATTCACAGCTCACTACAGCTGCGATCTCCTGGTCTGATGGATGCTGGGACAAATTGGTATCAGGTGCCAGTGCACACAGGTGCAACACAGCATCCATGCTGAGATCTATAGGCCCCAAAATAGTATATTTTAATATCAATCTAATAATAAAGAAACATGTCCTAGGCAGAAATCCATCTACAGGTATCACCCATGGTGTATAATCTCAAAAACTGTATTTATATTGTTTGTTTTTAGCATCCTAAAGAGCAACTCTCTTCTAATAATTCTTTATTCAGTCATTTTTGTG
>NW_007236241.1:0-742 GCF_000164805.1 Carlito syrichta | reverse complement strand
TCCGCTGCCATCTCCCTCTCAAATACACACTTACTGGCAGCTGAGAATAGGGAGAAATTTCAAGGGAATGAACAACTGCATGACTCATAAATATTTGCCAAGATTGCTTTAAAAATTACTTCCATAAATGATAATGTGAGAATAGATTCTCTGCCAAATTACCAGTTCTTCAACCACAGCCTGGACGCTGTCAGATTTGCTATGGTTTATTCATCACTCAGATAACATCTGGCGAGACTCGATTGTTCCAGTTCACTTGAACACAACAACCCCAAGTCATCTGACTTCAATCCTTTTCCCTCTGCAATAGTTTTGAGATGGTATGAGTGACATCTCATAAGCACTTCTGATATTTCAAATCACACTGCTTCTTTGATTTTAATCAGAGGTTGGAGAGGTCATGGGAAAGATTACATAACAGTTCAACTTGGATGAACACTTGGGGAAGAGTTGAATCCTGTAATTTATCTGCAGTGAGACCCTCAAGATGAATTTCCCAGTTAAGTGACCTTGCCACTTGTGAGCATAATGGTAGGACAGTGCAGTTGGGAGAAAGATGGAAATTCTATCTTTAGCCACTTGTTCTCTAGTAAGAATTCACAATTCTTTTGTTAACCCCAAATTCTCAATACCAACCTATAAATATTTGTATAGCAGAGATAACAAATCTTCAAAGTAGCTAGTATTTGCAGAAGCTGACACAGGGCGTGTCCACTCAGCATGAGCAGAAAAGTACAGAACG
>NW_007236240.1:2054-2840 GCF_000164805.1 Carlito syrichta | reverse complement strand
TTCCATCTTTCTCCCAACTGCACTGTCCTACCATTATGCTCACAAGTGGCAAGGTCACTTAACTGGGAAATTCATCTTGAGGGTCTCACTGCAGATAAATTACAGGATTCAACTCTTCCCCAAGTGTCATCCAAGTTGAACTGTTATGTAATCTTTCCCATGACCTCTCCAACCTCTGATTAAAATCAAAGAAGCAGTGTGATTTGAAATATCAGAAGTGCTTATGAGATGTCACTCATACCATCTCAAAACTATTGCAGAGGGAAAAGGATTGAAGTCAGATGACTTGGGGTTGTTGTGTTCAAGTGAACTGGAACAATCGAGTCTCGCCAGATGTTATCTGAGTGATGAATAAACCATAGCAAATCTGACAGCGTCCAGGCTGTGGTTGAAGAACTGGTAATTTGGCAGAGAATCTATTCTCACATTATCATTTATGGAAGTAATTTTTAAAGCAATCTTGGCAAATATTTATGAGTCATGCAGTTGTTCATTCCCTTGAAAATTTCTCCCTATTCTCAGCTGCCAGTAAGTGTGTATTTGAGAGGGAGATGGCAGCGGAGAGAAGGAAACAGATACAAATCATAAGAGTACTGAGAGCAATCGGAAGGGAAAAAGAGGAAGTCTCTTTTCTTTTTGTTTTAAGCCCCTAAATAAGTCTCTTCCATCCACTATTTAAAATTTGTTTAACAGTGCATTTAAAAAATTGATCATCTTTCCCACAACATTTTAAACTCTTCAAGAATAAGAATTTCACTTGTTTTGATTGGGATTGTGTCATTACAG
>NW_007236240.1:0-745 GCF_000164805.1 Carlito syrichta | reverse complement strand
ATGTAGATTTATTTAAGTCACCCACATTCCCCCACCCACCACACACATTCCATGAGATACATACATTTCTTGAGGTACTGTGTCTCCTTTATCCCAGTCCACTTTACAGCTTTGCCTGTTGTGTTCAGTGGGGAAAAAAAGCAACTTCCTTCTTACTTATTTGTGCTGCTTTTGACCCATGAGACTCTTGTGTTGTCTGGCATTCCTTTGGAAGAAGGGGGTGCCTGGACTCCACACTACCATTTCACTTTGGAGGCTCTTGTGGCTGCCTGTTAACCATTTTATCACATCTGCTCTTTCTTCTTGGCTTTTCCCCCTACCTTTCTTTATACTGTAGACAGAGTAAAATTTCAAAATGCGAGTTCATCCTACTTCTGTGCTTAAAATCCTTCTTTATCCACTCCATGTATTAGACAAAATTCAAAATCCTTGTCATGGGCAATGTCTTGCTGATCTATTTCTATTCCCTTCTCCAACCAAGCATGAGCTTCCCCTCCCTATTACTCTACAGGTAGGCTCATCTGTATTCAAATCAGATCTCTTCCCCTTGCTATCCTCATTTCACTTATAGAGAGAACTTACCACAATTATAATTTTATATTTCTTTTTATGACTATTTGTTTACAACCTTTGACCTTCTAAATTGAGTAGACTGCATTTGGGTTGTGAAGACACCAAAAGAAACAAATTGGAAAGGCTAAATCTTTGAGTTCATTGAGACTTATTTTATGACCCAACACATGTT
>NW_007236239.1:0-783 GCF_000164805.1 Carlito syrichta | reverse complement strand
GGGCTCAGGTCATCATCTCACATTGGCCTCCCAGAACGCTGGGATAAAAGACATGAGCCCCAGCACCCACCCTCCTCAGCTCTATTGTGACCCCACCACGAGGTCCACTCCCTTCTGATGACAGGGACCCCAGAGAATGCAGCCAGAATTGCCCACTGAGCCTCCCCAAGAGGAGTTCCTAATGCAGGGACGTGTCTCTGCCTGGGTGCCCACTCCTCCATCTGCCTCATTCCCCAGGGTCCACTGGCACGCTCCTCCCAGGGGCTGCCTCAGGGAAAGGGAGGGCATAACTATCAAACCTTTGTGGGGATGGTTGGGTGATGCACGTCTGTTTCCTTGGCACTCAGGGAGGCTGAGAGGGGTATCTGACCATAGCCAAGGATCTCGAGACAAGGGTGGACACCATAGCAAGTCCTCATCTCGACCCCAAGAAAAACAGAGAAAACCTTGGGAGAGGCCAATCCTCAGGGGAGGATTGCCTCCAGCCCAGAGTTCAAGACTAGGCAGGAAGCCCAGGATGTGGACCAAATGGAAAGCCCATGATTGCAGCAGTTTGGGAGCTCAGGTAGAGAGGATGGCCCGAGTTGGGTAGTTTGAGAGCAGCCTGGCAATCTAGTGAGGAAAGAAAAGAAAGAAAGAAAGAAAGAAAGAAAGAAAGAAAGAAAGAAAGAAAGAAAGAAAGAAAGAAAGAAAGAAAGAAAAAAGAAATTCATTCTTTTGCAAACATGTTGCCCCAGACCTTCTCTCCCATCTCTCTCACATGTGAGGATCCCCCAGCTCAGC
>NW_007236238.1:0-739 GCF_000164805.1 Carlito syrichta | reverse complement strand
CACAAACTGCTGCAATCACAGGCTTTCTTCATCAACATCCTGATCTTCGTTCCTGGTCTTGAACTCTGGGCCCAGAGGCAAACCTCCCGCTGAGGCCTGCCCTCACCCAATGTCTTCTGGGTTTTGCTTGGGCTCGAGGTGTGGGATTGCTGTGGTGTCCAGTCTGGTCTCGAGTTACCGGGCTCCGGCCATCTTCTCGTTTCATCCTTCCCAAGTTCAGAGGAGACAGAAGTGAGTTGCCCAGCCGTCCCAACGCCCCTGAAGTTTTGAAAGCCACTACCTCCATTTCTCTTATGCGGCTCCTTGGAGGAGCAAGTGGATCCACTCTGGGGAACAAAGCAGGTGGCATTTTGACACACCCCTGCACCATGCACTCCCCCCATGGAGGGCTCGGTGGGCATCTCTGGTCCCCTCTCCAGTGTCCCAGGTCATCAGAATGAAAAAGGCTTTGCGATGGGGCCCTGAGAGGGGTGTGGAGGCCAGGTGTGTGTGTTCACACCTGTCATCTCAGCACTCTGGGAGGCTGAGGTGGGAGAATGGCCTGAGCACCTGGGTTCAAGACCAGCACGGGCACCTTGGCGACATTTCGTTTCTACAAGAAGTAAAAAAAATTTGCCGAGCAAGGTGGTGCATGCCTGTTGTTCTGGCCACTTGGGAGGCCATGGTGGTAGGATTGCTGGATCCCAGCTGGTGGAGGCCATGGTGACAAATTGCGGGCCCCTGCGCTCTGACCTTGGTG
>NW_007236237.1:0-1943 GCF_000164805.1 Carlito syrichta | reverse complement strand
CTTCTTTCTTTCTTTCTTTCTTTCTTTCTTTCTTTCTTTCTTTTCTTCCCTCACTATGTTGCCCAGGCTGCTCTCGAGCTGCCAACTTGGACCAGCCTCATGGCCTGGTCTCCAAATCTGCTGCAATCACAGGTTTTCCATTTGGTCAACATCCTGGTCTTCTTGCCTGGTGTTGAATTCTGGACCGGAGAAGACCCTCCCACCGAGGCCTGCCCTCAACCAGGGTTTTCTAGGTTTTGCCTGGCGTTGAGGTGGGGGCTTTCTATGGTGTCCATTCTGGTTTTGCACTCCCGGGCTCCAGGAATCTTCCCATCTCAGTATTCCCAATTACCGAGGAGACAGGTGTGAGTTGCCTGGCCGTGTCCACTCCCCGAAAAGTTTGAGAATCACGTCCTCTCTTTCCCCAAGGTGAATCCTGGGAGGAGTGAGCGGGTCCACCCTGGGGAACAAGATGGGTGAAGGGGTGGGCACCCCGGTGGAGACAAACCACTGTATCCAGTGCTCCCTCCAGGAAGTGCTTCCTCCAGGAATTGCCTCTCCAGGATCCTGGGTCATTAGAAGGGAACAGACTTTGCAGTGGGGCCCTGGGAATGGTGTCGAGGCCAGGCTTCAGGCTCACACCTGTCATCCCAGCACTCTGTGAGCCCAAGGCAAGAAGATGGCCTTAGCCTGCAGGTTTGAGACCAGCCCCAGTCCTCATCTCTACAAGAAGCCAAAAAAATGAGCAGAGTGTGGTGCCGCACACCTGTCGTTCCAGCCACTTGGGTGCCTGTGGCAGGAGGATTGCCAGAGCCCAGACGGAGAAGGCCTCAATTGCCGAGAGATCGCACCTGCACTCCAGCCTGGCTGACAGAGTGGGTCTCTGACTCAGAATAATAATACCAGCCACCACCACCACCACAACCACAAGTTGGGCTCAGTGACTCAGCCTGGCATCCTGGCTCTTCAGAGGCCTAGACGAGTGGACAGCCTGAGCATGCAGCTTCGACTCCAGCCTGGGACAGGGGGCAAGACCTCGTCTTGGCCTTGAAAAATAAATCCAAAGATTAGCCAGGCGTGATGGCAGAGGCCTGTCATTACAGGCACTGGGGGGCAATGTGGGAGGATCACCTGAGCCCAGCAGGTGGAGGCCAGGGTTGTCGTGAGTGGACCCTGCACTCTGGCCTGGGTTACAGAGTGAAATTCTGACTCCAAATAATAATAATCACGACCACCACCACCACCACCACTCCTTCCACCATGCTAGGTGTCACCCTCAGGGATGGGAGAGTAAAGGCACTTTCCGGTCTGTTGTTCCCGTAGGTATCAAAGATGGCCACTGGGCACATCCATCCGGCACATATGGCCACTCGCCCCAGAAGGCCTGCCTCCACGCCCCACACTCGTGCCCCACATCAAAGATGTATTTGAGATCACGGAACAGACGGCCCCGAGCTAGGAAGGCCATCGGGCACAGCACAATCAAAGGCGGTCTGGCAATGACATGGCCAGCCCGGTTCCAGATGCCCTGTCTGCCACCTTCAGGCGGTAGAATGACCCCTTTCTCTCCCAATCACTCCCTTGTCATCTGTCCACGTGGACCTTTCCCTGGAGAGTTGTGGACGCCAGTTGTGCTATACATGTGAGGTGTCTTTTTGTTGCCGGAGTCTATGTCAGATGGGCTGGAGCACGGCAGCATGATTGTGGCTCCCTGTGCCTCGACATATGGGGCATGGGAGATTCTCCCACCTTGGCCCCTGAGCAGTTGGGACTCCAGGGGACAGCAAGCCAGACTCGACTTTGGGGACCTCTCACCAAGATAAGGTCTGACCACGTAACCTAGGCTAGTCTCCGACCCTGTGCACAGGCAGCTAACTGCCACAGCATCTCAGGGTATGGGGGCAATGAAAAGGAATGCCCCTGGACGTAGGACTATGCATTCCATGTAGCCGGGATCATTGGGG
>NW_007236236.1:0-676 GCF_000164805.1 Carlito syrichta | reverse complement strand
TAATGACCCCAATTCCACACACAAATGGATGTTCTTGGTTTTTTTTCCTTTCTTCCTGTTTTTCTTTGAGTCAGAGTCTCACTCCATCTCCCGGGTTGCAGGGCAGAGGCTTGCGCCTGGCTACTACAGGCTTGGCATGCCATGGTCTGGAAAACCTTTCCCCAGCCTTCCAAGGAGCTGAAATGACAGGTGCACTCTACCAGGCCCAGCACATTTGGGATGGGCGGTAGAGACAAGGTCTCGCTGAGATGCCTGATAGGGTCTCGGTCAATGGGATCAGGCCGGCTGCTGGCCTTGACCTCACAAAACACTGGAATGATGAGGCTGAGCCCCGGAGTCCGGCCTCGATGTTTTGTCGAAACCGAACCAGAAAGCCTGGTGTGGTGTCCCATGCCTGGAATCCCAGAGTTCTGGGAGGCTGAGGCAGGAGGATGCCTGGAGCACAGGAGACCAAGGCCTGTCGTGACCATGCAGGGAGACCCTGTCAGCGTACCCATCCCAACAGGGTATCTGGGGTTGAGGTGCCAGTCATCCCAGCCACTCCAGAGTCTGAGGCAGAAGGATGGCCAGAGTTTGAAATTTCAAGGCTGGTTGTGAATGATGGTAATGTCCCAGGGCTCCAGCCTGGGTGACAGAGTAAGATCCTGTCTCCAAAAACATCAGATTTGTAGAACGG
>NW_007236235.1:0-498 GCF_000164805.1 Carlito syrichta | reverse complement strand
TTCATAATATCCGAATGCTAAATTGCTCTGAAACATTTGGGGAGCTCAAAGATCTGTTTCTTGTTTGTCCCATAGCAGACAACCTGGGAATTTTTTGGATTGAGTGCGCCTACAACGATTCTTTATTCGTACTTAGTTGGAGGCCATGTAGTGTCCTGTATGTGAGGACTCTCTTTCCCTTGATTCCTGTTTTGAAACCCTGATTCTTCTTTGACCCTTAGTAAGAAGTAATGTAGATTTTTTGATAGAAGAACTGTGGAAAACAGATTTCTTCTCTTGTATTATCACGAAGTCATGTAGTTTCCTGTATATGAGGATTGCTATTACCCACATTCATGCCTCGAATCCCTGATTCTTCTTTAGCCGTCATGAAGATGCCCTGTGGATTTTCCGGACTTAGGACTCGTGTAACCCAGATTCCTTATTTTTAACAACAGCCGTGCAATTACCTGTATATGAGTACTCCTCTTCACAGATACATGCGTCGAAAGCTTGATG
>NW_007236234.1:0-644 GCF_000164805.1 Carlito syrichta | reverse complement strand
TTGCAGTGGGGCCCCGAGAGGTGTGTGAAGCACAGGCATCGGGGCTCACACCTGTCATCTCTGCACTATGGAAGGCCAAGGCAAGTGGATGGCCTGGGCCCCTGGGTTCAAGACTAGCCCGGGCACCTTGGTGAGACACCATCTCTGCAAGAAACCAACAAAATGAGCAGAGTGTGGTGCCACACACCTGTCATTCTGGCCACTCGGGAGGCTGCTGCAGGAGGATCACTCAAGCCCTTTAGGTGAAGGCCACAATGTCCAAGAATGGGCCACTGCTCTCTCACCTGAGTAACAAATGAGTCTTCGACCAGAATAATAGTACCAACTACCATCAACACAACCACAGGCTGAGCTCAGGGGCTCAGCCTGGCATTCTGGCTGTCTGGAGGCAGAGGCGAGTGGACGGCCTGAGCCTGCAGGTTCAAGACCAGCCCGAGACACTGAGCAAGAACTCGTCTCGGCACCAAAAATAAATCCAAAGATTAGACGGACATGGTGGCACAGGTCTGTCATTCCAACCACTACAGGGACCGAGGAGGGAGGATCACCAGAGCCCAACAGGTGGAGTCTGCGGTGGCTGTGAGCATGCCCCTGTGCTCAGCCTTGGTGACAGAGCGGTATTCTGACTCCAAAGAGTAATAATC
>NW_007236233.1:0-741 GCF_000164805.1 Carlito syrichta | reverse complement strand
CATGGGGCACAAGTATGCAGGGTGGTGCAGGCATTCTGGGATGCGTGCTGAAGGCATGGGATGGACGTGCCAGGAGTCAGCTTTGAAACTTCCCGTGAATGATAGGCAGGTAAGTACCTTTCCCTCTCCCATCCCTGAAGATGAATCCTTGCGCTGGGTGGCAGGGGTGGTGTTGGTGGCAGTGCTGGTGATTATTACTCTTTGGAGTCAGAATACCGCTCTGTCACCAAGGCTGAGCACAGGGGCATGCTCACAGCCACCGCAGACTCCACCTGTTGGGCTCTGGTGATCCTCCCTCCTCGGTCCCTGTAGTGGTTGAAATGACAGACCTGCGTCACCATGTCCGTCTAATCTTTGGATTTATTTTTGGTGGCCGAGACGAGTTCTTGTTCAGTGTCCTGGGCTGGTCTTGAACCTGCAGACTCAGGCCGTCCACTCGTCTCTGCCTCCAGACAGCCAGAATGCCAGGCTGAGCCCCTGAGCTCAGCCTGTGGTTGTGGTGATGGTAGTTGGTACGATTTTCTGGTCGAAGACTCATTTGTTACTCAGGCGAGAGAGCAGTGGCCCATTCTTGGACACTGTGGCCTTCACCTAAAGGACTTGAGTGATCCTCCTGCAGAAGCCTTCCGAGTGGCCAGAATGACAGGTGTGTGGCACCACACTCTGCTCATTTTGTTGGTTTCTTGCAGAGATGGTGTCTCACCAAGCTGCCCGGGCTGGTCTTGAACCCAGCGGCCCAGG
>NW_007236232.1:0-1014 GCF_000164805.1 Carlito syrichta | reverse complement strand
CTGAATCTGAATAAATTATGGGAACAGAAGAAAGACAATTTCACACCAAGTATTAAGGACATCCAATACAATAGCTAGAAACATTTAAATTGTTTCCCAAAGGTAATACTAGACAATTAAGTGGTATTTAATTTATACCCCAAATAATGAGAGAGCTTCATGCCATTGAGAAACTGAAAAGGGAATGAGTCTATCCAAAGGTTGCAGTTTTGAATAATAAGCCAGAATGATTGGCAAACAAAGTATCCTTCTATAAATAAAATTGATACACAAGAAAAGATGTCACTTTGGGTGAGTATAGCTATTTCTTTATTTTGTTTTATTTTATTTTATTTTATTTTATTTGGAACTTGTGGGATACAATTCAGGTTTATGAACACAAGTGGTCATTGTAAGGTAAAGTTTGGGCCTCCATTTAGTCCCCACTTCTCCTGGTTTGAGATCAGGTACCCTTATTGATGTTATGTGCCTCTCCTACCCTGGAAGTTTCTGGCTACTGCCAATTTCTTTCTTACAGTATTATGATAAATGTTCAGAGTCCACTTATGAGTGACAACATGGGGTACTCAGTTTTTTGTTTCTGTGATCGATCACCGAGTATTACAGACTCAAAATCCATCCAAGTTGCTGCGAAGTTCATATACTTGTCTTTCTTTATGGCTGCATAATATTCCATTGTATATATGTACCACATTTTTTGTTATTGTTTTTTGGTTTTTGTTTTTTTTTTGTCCAGGCCACTTTTGATGGGCAGCATGATTGGTTCTATGTTTTTGCTATTGTGAGTAGTGCTGCAATAAAAATACATGTGCAGGTATCTTTTTTATGGAATTATTTGAGTTCTTCCAGGTATATTCTCAGAAGAGGGATCACTGGATCATATGGAAGGTAGATTTTTAGGTGTATTAGGAATCACCACACTGTTTTCCAAAGAGGTTGAACTAGTTTACACTCCCAGCAACAGTGTAAAAGTGTTCCCTTTTCCCTGCATCTCTCTAGCATCCATTGTTTTTT
>NW_007236231.1:0-2481 GCF_000164805.1 Carlito syrichta | reverse complement strand
ATGTGGGGTACAATTCAGGGTTAGGTATATAAACATTGATCTTGCGTGTACCCTCGCTGATGAGATATGCCCCTCCCTCAACTGCCAATCCGATCCCTCTCCCTGACAGTTTCCCACAGTGCCAATCGCTTTCTTATAGCATTATAATTGTTCAAGTTCTGCTTATAAGTGAGAACATATGGAACTCTGTTCTTTGTTTCTGTGATAAATCACTGAATATGAGAGACTTCAAATCCATCCAAGTTGCTGCAAAGACCATATACTTTTCCTTCTTTATGGCTGCATAATATTCAATTGTGTATATGTACCACATTTTTTTAATTGGGGCCAGCTTCGATGAGCAACACGATTGGTTCCATGTTTTTGCTACTGTGAACAGACCTGCAACAAACACGTGTGCAGGTATCTTTCTTGTAGAATAATATGAGTTCCTCTGGATATATTCACAATAGGGTAATTTCTGTGTCACATGGAAGCTCAATTTCTAGTTCTTTCAGAAATTGACACACTGTCTTTCAAAGAAGTTGTACTAGTTTGCAATCTCACCAGCAGTGTAGAAGCATTCCTTTTTCCTACATACTCCCCGGCATCTCTTGTTGTTTGTTTTATTAACGATGGCCATTCTTACAGGGGTTAGGTGGTATCTCAATATGGTTTTGATTTGAATTCCTCTGATGATGAGTAAGGCTGAGCACTTTTTCTTTTTTTTTTAACATTTTTTTATTTTAAAATTGAGGGGTACAGTTAAGTGTTAGGTATACAAATATGCATCATTCAGGCACCCTGGTTGATAAGGGGTGTCCCCCCGTCCCCAGAGAGATATTGACTACCGTTAATCCCACCACATTTGCCCTCCCTGTCCACTCTCCATAGTTTCCCATGACTGTCAATTCATTTCTTACAGTAGTATGATAGATGTTCAAGGTCCACTTATGAGTGAGAACATGTGATACTCAGATCTTTTTTTTCTGTGAGAGGTCTCTCAGTATATAGACTCTAGTTCCATCTAGGTTGCTGCAAAATTAATGATTTTGTTCTTTTTTTATGGCTTCATAGTATTTCATGTATATATGTACCACATTTTTTAATCCAGTCCTCTTTTGAGGGATAGCATGGTTGGTTCCAGGTTCTTGCTATTGTGAACAATGCTGTGATAAACATACGTGTGTTGGTATCTTTTTATAGATTGATTTGAGTTCTTCAGGGTATATTCCCAGTAGGGGGTTGTGGGGTCATATGGGAGGTCAATATTTAGATCTTTCAGGAATCGCCACACTGCTTTCCACAGAGGTTGCACTAGTTTACACTCCCATAAACACTGTAGAAGTGTTCCCTTTTCATCACATACTCTCCAGCATCGGTCATTTTTTGAGGTATTGATAATGGCCATTCTGACTGGAGTTGTCTCCCTGCTGTCTCCCTGCTCTCTTGATGGGCTGTCTCCCTGCTCTCTTGATGATTTCTTTGGCTTTGCAGAAGCTTGTCAGTTTAATGAGGTCCCACTCATCTACCTTATCTCTTATGGCCCATGCGTTTTGGATTTTGTTCGGGAATTGGATGCCAGTTCCAATTTCCATAAGGGTGTGTCCTGCATTTTCTAAGGTTCCTATGGTTTGAGGTTTCACATTTAGGTCTCTGATCCATTTAGAGTTATTTTTTGTGTATGGGGATAGAGAGGGGTCTTGTTTGAGTCTTCTGCATGTAGTAAGCCAGTTTTCCCAGCACCATTTACTGAATAGGTTCTCCTCTCCCCAGTGGTAGGTGGTGGAGGCTTTGTTGAAGATAAGTTTGTTGAGAAACAGAAGTTTTTTTTTCTGGAATCTCAATTCTATTCCATTGTTCTATATGCCTGTTCCTGCACTAATACCAACCTGTTTTGATTATTGTAGATTTATAGTAAAGTTTGAAGTCTGGTAATGTGATACCTCCTGCTCTGTTTTTTGTTTTTTGTTTTTTTGTTTTGCTGAGGATTCTCCTGGCTATTCTTGGTCATTTGTGCTTCCATATGAATTCCTGTATTGTTTTTTCTGGCTCTCAGAAGAATGTTGCTGGTAATTTGATGGGTATTGACTGTAGATTGCCTGAGGTAAGATGGACATCTTCACAATGTTGATTCTTCCAATCCATGAGTATGGGATATTTTTCCACTTGTTTGTGTCATTTTTTATTTCTTTGAGTAATGTTTTGTAGTTTTCATTGTAAAGGTCTTTCATGTCTCTGGTTAGGAAGATGCCAAGGTATTTCATTTTTTTGTGTGACTATTGTGAATGGGATTCTGCTTTTTATTTGGGTTTCTGTTTGTTTGTTATTGGTGTAAAGAAACCCAGTTGTCTTTCACACATTTATTTTATAACCTGAGACTTTGCCAAAGTTCTTTATGAGTGCAAGGAACCTTTTGACAGATTCTGTTGGATTTTCAAGGTACACAATCATGTCGTCTGCAAAGAGGGATAACTTGACTTCCTCTTTTCCTATTTGGAT
>NW_007236230.1:0-750 GCF_000164805.1 Carlito syrichta | reverse complement strand
GGTGCAGGTCCCAGGTGGTCCTAACAATCTGGCCCCTGAGCAGCTGGGACTCCGGGGGTCAAGATGCCTGACTCGATTATGGGGACCTCTCACCAAGAGGAGGTCTGGCAATGTTGCCAAAGCTGGTCTTGGACCCCAGGGATCAGGCAGCCTCCTGCCTAGATTCCCATGGCACAGGATTGACAGTTGTGAGCCACAGTGCCTGACCTGGACTCGCACATTCTTTTGGCAGGGGTGATGCAAAGGAACACCCCGGAAGCGAGGTCACCGCATCCCGTGTAGCCAGGACCGTGGGCTCCATCACCAACAACTCCAGTGTTTGCATTCTGGATAGCGATGAGGTCTTGCTAACTGACTCAGGCTGGTTTCAAACTCCCAGGCTCCAGTGGTCCCCCACCTTGGCATCCCAAAGCCACAGCCCGATGATCTGCCGATTTACCATCTTTTGGGAACTCTAAGTCCAAGACTGGGTCCTCCTTTCCAAATGATCTCTGTCTGTTCATGATGATCCCAACTCCATACACAAATGAATCCTCTTCTCTTTTTTCCTTTTTCCTCTTTTTCTTTTAGTAGGAGTCTCGCTTCTTCGACCAGGATGGAGGGTGGTGGCTTACTCCTGGCTACCACAGCCTCAGGTCACCGGGCCCAGGCTAGTCTTTACCTGGACTTCCGAGGAGCCGGAATGAGAGGCTCACACCACCACCTATGGATCCTTTGGGATAAAGGGTAGAGATGAGGTGAGCAAGGGGT
>NW_007236229.1:12439-14699 GCF_000164805.1 Carlito syrichta | reverse complement strand
CTGCAGCTGCGTTGCTGAACTGTTCAGTGTCTCCCTCACGTCCTGGGCTCCAGGCCAGCCCCACAACCCTCCCCACGCCCAAACCCATTCTTCAGACTTGGCATCTATGCCCCTGACCCCAGTCTGCACTGGACTCTCTGCTCTCTCATGAAAACAGTTGTGTGCAGTTGACATGGAGACAAGCAGATAAAGCCCTCTGGCTCTGCTTCTAACTGTCTGCCATCTTCCCCTCTGTTCCCACGTCTGGTGAGTTTCTGTCTCACCTCAATTCCTCTGCCCACTATTCACCCCCTTTTTGCTGAAAATCAGGCTTTGGGAAGGAGGGTGTGGAGACCCCCACTCTCCTTTCCCCTTACCTTCTAGCTGGCAATTGGCACAAGCATGACTGATTACACTCCTGGGAGTGAGGGTACCCACACCTCCTTTGGGATGGAAGCCAGAAGAGTGAACTGGGAGAGAAACAGAAGGCTCACTCCAAGCTACTTTCCAGAACATCCATCAGAAGGGCTCACATCCAAGACCCACACTAAGATCACAGTGCCAGCATGAGCTGTGGTCCTACATCCCATGTCTTTGACTGGGACCTTACTTAGAAACAGGGCAGATGTAATTCGTTAAGATGAGGTCAGAGTGGCATGGCCCTAATTCAGTGTGACCTGTGTCCTTATGAAAAGGGAAAATTGGACACAGACAGACTCACAGAGAGAATGCCTTTCTGTAGGAATGAAAATCTGAATGATGCTTTTGTGAGTCAAGGGATGTCAAAATTGCCAGGAAGCCACCAGAAGCTAGGTGACAGGCAGGGGCCAGATGTTTCCCCAAAGCTCCTCAGAAAGAATCCACCTGCCAACACCTTGATCTCAGAACTTCAGAGTTGTGAGAGACTAAATTTCAGTTGTGTGAGCCACCTGGTTTGTGGTACTCTGTTGTGAAAGCCTTAGAAAACTACTACACTGGAGAGATTCCCAAAGGAGTCAGTCATCTGAAAGGTCCCAGTGAGTCAACTCTGGGGTGAGTTAGGGGGCAAACAGAGCCAAGACTGTGGGAGCCCCGCCCAGATGGGCTGAGGGAGCCTGGTTCACAGACAGGCCCCAGTCCCGCCCTGAGGTTCTTCGGAGATAGTTCTAGACCATAAACAGCTCCCCCTCATCAAACACCTGATGCCATGGAAAATCTCTGGTGCCCACCTGTGGAGATAGAAAAGAGTTAGATTTTAAGCCTAGTGTCATCTTCATAATAGGGCATCGTTATGACTTTTATGGGCCTTAGGCACGTTGGCTTCTGTGGGCTTCTTTCTACACTTATAAAACATATTTAAGGCCAGGTGCAGTGGCTCATGCTTGTAATCCTAGCACCTTGGGAGGCTGAGGCAGGCAAATTGCTTGAAACCAGGAGTTCATGACCAACCAAGGCAACACAGTGAAACCTCGTCTCTACAAAAAATTAAAATTAAAATTAAAAAATGGGAAAGGCATAGTGGCACACACCTGTAGTCCCAGATACTTGGGAGCAGGAGGATAACCTAAGCTCAGGGGGACGAGGCTGTGGTGAGCTTAGGTCATGCCACTGCACTCCAGCCTTGGTGACAGAGTGAGACTCTAATTCAAATATATATATATATATTTTATGATTTCATTGGGGGTAAAGACAAGTATAATCTCTGCTGGATCTATCATTATTCATTATTATATATTCATTTTAATTTTGATTTTAAAAGAAATTAAAATGAAAACATCTTAGGCTGGGCGTGGCTGCTCATGCTTGTAATCCCAGCACTTTGGGAAGCTGAGGAGGGCAGATTGCTTGAGCCCAGGAGTTCAAGACCAACCTGGAAAATAGAGCAAGACCTTGTCTGTACAAAAAACTCAAAAAATGAGTCAGATGTGGGGGTGCATGTCTGTAGGCCCAGTTACTCAGGATGCTGAGGTGGAAAGATCGCCTGAGCCCACGAGGTTGAGGCTGCCGTGCACCATGATCATCGTGATCATGCCACTACACTCCAGCCTGGGTGGCAGAATGAGACCACGACTCAAAAAAAAAATAAAAATCTTTGTGGGCCCCCAAATGTGATGTGGGCCCTGGCACTGTGCCTACTGTGCTCATGGGATAAGTTGGCCCTGCCACACAAACAAAATGAGAGAACCATCGGGGATGTAAAAACCCGCCTCCAGGGTGATACCACCACCAAGAAACTGAGCCTTGGAAAGAACTATGAGCAAGTGTGTTCTATCAAGCTCATTCTTCATCCTTTCCAGCTAGG
>NW_007236229.1:5853-12046 GCF_000164805.1 Carlito syrichta | reverse complement strand
AAGCAATGCAAACAGTAGGTATCTGGCTCCCCTTTAAGGGACTTTTACTGGTTTCCCTGGATGTGCTATTTGGTTTTCGATTTTGTTTTCTGAGTTGGCGTCTCACTCTGTTGCTCAGGCTGGACTGCAGTGGCACAACCACAACTATCATGGCTCGTGGCAGACTTGACATTCTGGGATCAGGAGGTCCTTCCACCACAGTGGCCCAAGTAGCTGAGACTATGGGCATACACCACCATACCTGGCTAATTTTGTTTGACATTTTGTAGAGATGAGATCTCACAATGTTGCCCAGGCTGGTCTTGAACTCCCGGGCTCAAGTGATCTGCTTACCTTGGCTTTCCAAAGTGCTGGGATTACAGGCACGAGACACCGTGGCTGGCCCTGGATGTACTATTTGAATCTATTTTCCTTGTATGTACAACTCCTAGCCTTTGGAACAGTAATAAATTGAATAAACAAAGTCACACTAAATGGCTCTCCCTTGAAGTCATTAGAAAGTATCTCTGGGCATGCAGAATTCCAACTGCTTTACTGTCCAGAAGCAAGGTTTCTGCACAGTGACAGGCCACTGGGACACGATTCCCATGTTACAGGTTACCAATGCGAGAGTGGGAAGAGTGGACATGTGCTGGTTTTATAGACTGAGGTTAATATTAGTCATCGTTACAACAACAAAACAGGTGACATGAGCGGGCCCCTGATCCCTCATCAGAGATGACAATACCAATAGTGGATAAGGTAGATTGGAAATTCAGTCTCCTTTCCCTCTTTTCTAACAGAATCCTGATTTTATTGAAGTAACTACCCACCCAGGACCAGCTTCATAGACTTGTGACCTCTGCAGTAATTCAGGGCCTTGTGTGCAGAAGAGCCTAGGCTTGGGTAAAATCTGGGGATCTGGTGATACACAGGTGAGCCCAGAAAAGTGAAACATGTGCTTGAGAATGTAGAATAAGGACAGATTATGAAGAATCTTGAAAGATTTACAGAGAAATGTAAATCAGACCTAAGATAATAGGAATTCATTATAATTTTAAAAGCAAAGAATTGGAGTTTAAATATGGATTGAAGTAGACAGACAGAAATCAAAGATACCAACCACCAGGCTACCATAGAAAGCAGGGGTAAGATGGCTTGGACTTGGGTACAAACTGTGGAAATAACTTAATGCAGACATAGTAGACCCTAAGGAGGAGCACATTGTGTAGAACACTGAAACTTAAACTTGAGAGAAAGTGTGGCTTCAACTACAACTCTTCCTCACGTTAGCTATCTGATTTTGGCCCTCCCTGAATTTCCATGTCTTCATCTGTAAAATGCATATCATGAATTCCAGGGGACATTATGAGAATCAAATAAGATAATACATATAGATACTCTTTAAAAACTCTAAAACATTATATACATTAAAGAGCTTTTATTGAGTTTCTCATGAAGTATCTGACACATTAATTTATTACTGGATTAATTAATAAAAGAATAGAATTGGAGGAATGACTGGATATGAAGAATGAATAAGAAATTACCAAAGGTAATCTGAAAATTTCCAGAGTACTAGAATGAGGAAATAATTGTCCTACTTGATGGAAAATGGAAGAACAGACAATCCCCAGAGGAATGTGATGGGCTAGGGGCTAGTGAAGTTTCTAAGATATGACCCTGCTAAATCTAAGGGCCTCAGATTTAGGACACTTCTCTGACTTTCAAAAGGGCCCATGGGACTCCTAGGAATTGTAGTGAAAATTTTTATTAAATTTTCTCATCCTTTTACCACCATGACCACTTGATGTCCAGATGTATGACTTTGGGCAAGATTGTGCTGAGCACTAGCTCAAAATTTCTGAAATGGGAATAAAAATAAAAGCAACCTCAAGAAATGCTAGGAAGACCACAGTGAATAATATTTCTAAAGCTCTCGCCCACTGTCCACACACCCTGATGTCTCAAAAAAACCCTCCTCCTCATCACCATCATCATCGTTATCATTATGATAGTGGTCAACAAAGAAAATAGAGGAATCTGGACAGAACATATGTCTGGACCAACAAGCAAAGAATGTGAAAGCTGAAAGCGACGCAAGAGGCTCAAGTCTTTACCGCCACAACACACCGTTCCACCATTTTACAAATGAGGAAGCTGAGGCCCACGGAGGAGGTAAGAGATCGACTTCATCTCTTTTGGATGGGCTGCTATAATGTTACTGTTACCCTCATGGTTCTCCTGGAAACACTGGAAATCCCTGGGAAACTAAGGGAAAAGAAATATCTGCTGAAAACACTGATTTGCATGAGCTCGCTCCATGATTGAAGCCATGCTTTTCATCAAAAGGGGTATATTCTTTCCAAGCTGGACAATTAATTAAAATTCCACAATGCTAATTTCACTGCCAACTTAGAAGATCCTTATTGCATTTATTTTCCAGGTGATTGCTTCTGGAAGTTCATGTAGGAGTTCATATAGATGTCTTTTTTAGATGGTGCAACAGATCAGAATTTTAATAGTTACATTCTTCACCCTCCATTTTGCTCCCCTTTAATTCTAAAGCCTGCTGACTTCCTTAAATTACAGGAAAAGAACTCTCTCTCTCTCTCTCCCTCTCCTGGCTTTGTACTCTATAGCTCTCTAGTGTTTCTCTCTCTCTCTGTCTCTCTCAGTGATAAGATCCACAGAAGCAGGAAAGATCAAAACAGAGTTTGTTTGGTTGTTCACAATTTTATGTTGTCTTTTTCCCCCGGGAGAGCCAAAAATAATTCCTTACTTATGTATGGAAATGTATACAATGCACATTTCCTTACATCATCCATTTTTGTCCCCAATTATATCCCCAGTTTACAGACGAGTACATTGACACTCAAACTCGTAATTCCCCCAATGTCACACAACTAATAAGTGGCAGATTCTGACTTCACCTCTTACTTTTTAATCTTGATCAGGAAAAATATTCCTGGAGAAAACTGTAATATCTTGTGCTACAAAAAAGAAAAAAAAGAAACAACTACATTTTCCAAGATCAAAAGCATCCAGTGACAGCAGTGGATGGGAAACAGGGAAGCTCCCCAGTTGTCTCCCAAATCTGGGTGGCTCTTTCTTCTCCCTTTGTGTCACTGGACCTGTGCATCTCTACATCAGGAAGACCTTCTTCTCTCTTCTCTGTCTCACTGAATTCCATGATGGTGACTCTCGGAAGGATGAGGCCACACCTGAGGGTCGTCAGGCACTTCTCCAGGACCTTCCTAGGAATGTACCCAAGAGCCACTTTCTCAGGAGAAAGTCACAGGTGCCTGAGCCCTGAACAGCCAGTTTTGCAACCCAATAAGAGGCTTGGATCTTTAAGCTAGGGCAACAATGAGTACTATGTGCTGGGAAGAAGAGGTTGACAGGGGATAAATATATCTATCTTAAAATCTCATTGGTAGCTGCCATTTATTGTTTGTTTATTTTTTGCCAGGCATAATACTAAGCATTTTCCATGCTTTATCTCCATTGTCTTCACAGTCTTGTAAGGTGGGTACAATGATTATAATTAGGTTTGCTTTATGGGTATAAAACCTGAGGCTTAATAAGTTAAGTAACCAATTTAAGTAATGTGGCTAAAGATTAATGGAACCAGAATTTAAATCTAGGTCTCTCTAACTCAATGTTCCTGTACTTTAAATGGCTCTGTAAACTGCCCACCTGGAAGTTTTGTTCTGTCTAAATCTCCGTGGTCCTGTAAAGTAGCTTTAGACAAAAAAAAAAAAAAGAAAGAGTGTGTCTATAATTAGAAAGTTTACACCTAAAGGGAGATGTAAGTTTATTCAAAAAGAACCTGGGGAAAATTAGCATACTTATTCATACTTAAATGTAATTCCTTGAAAATATCTATAGTAGAACTCCCCCACTCTTATCTGCAGTTTCACTTTTTGAGGTTTCAGTTTCTCAAGGCCAACTTGGTCTGAAAATTGGTGAGAACGTTAAAAATAAGATATTTTGAGAAAGACTATATTCAGATAACTTTTATTACAGTATATTGTTATAATTGTTCCATTTTATGATTAATTATTGTTTTTAGTCTCTTATTGTGCCTAATTTATAAATTAAACTTTATCATAGGTATATATGTATAGGAAAAAACAGTATATATAATGCTCCTTTCTGTCTGTGGCTTCAGTCATCCATTGGAGGTCTTCAAATATGTCCATCTCAAGTAGAGAAGGAATACTGTATATGCATTATATAATGTAAACAATACATTAGTAAAACAAAGCATACATAATTTAGAAATATATACATACTAAGGGGGTCTTTATCAAATTTATTTTATAGCTAGAAATCAAAACAGCTAGGAATTTTATGTGAGACATAAAATTCTATGATCTTTGGGTTGGGAAAAAGATTTAGAGAACATCTAATCCAACTCCCTGCTTTCCACCCATTCTGTCTAGGATTTCTTGGAGTAGTCTCTGACTTTAGTTTTCTCTTAAGAACTCTGAGTTTGTAGTTTTCCAGTGGTCTCTGCCACTATTTCATGACAATGGAGACTAAATGACTTCTTTGCAAAGACTCAGATCTCTGTATCCTAGCTCTAGACCTAGTTAACTCCGTAGACAACAAATGTGGGCAATGTAGTGAATTTGGGCTCTCATATAAACAGTGCACCAGGACTGGTGAGCCTGGTGGCCCTGCATGCATTCCAGGTGAAACAAGCAAAAAATAATCTGGAGATATCAGAGATTCAGGAACCCTCTAATACAGAAAGTCTTGCAATAGTGAGAGCTTGTTCTCTCAAACCTGTTAGCTAGTGAATTAACTTGAGCTCTTCTCCAAGTTTATCTCTTCTCCTCATTCGTTTTCATTTCTATGCTTATGAATTGCAGAAGTCTTTAACTTGCACAACTGGGCTGAGACGAGAGCTGTCACGATCCTGACAGACAGTTGGTGAGATGCAGAATGCCCATGGGAGTGAGGGGCTTCACACTGACATGAAGGTTGGAGAGGCAGCCACCTGAACCCCACACAGGCTGGAGCTGTGATCGACAGAAACAACAGATGGATGTTCTTAGAGGCCTGCACAGTGCTGTAGAAATCACTTAGTGCAAGCTGACTCCTGCATGACTGTTTCTCTATACAGGTTGACCTTTGCTATTTAGTATGACGTATACTTCCTCTAAGTCCATTTCCAAATTACTGACACCATGTGGATTTTCTTCACTATTGAGTTCTAGACCAAAGAGAGATGCCAAATGTCCTAGGCCATTCATTTCTTCAGCAACTGTTCTTGTGTCAGTCAGTGCCAAAGAGATCTGCCAGCATCTCTGTTGCAGCTCTATGTTGAGAACCTGTTTCAAGAAAGAGCACAGATTTTTGGGACAGGGTCTATCAGAGTTCAAATCCTGCTTTGCCAACTAGTACCATTTAGAATGCCAAATAGCTACCATTTGGAAGCTGCTTAACCTCCTCTGGTCTCCCTCTCCTAGTCCATGGAAGAAGACATTGCTACTCCCTTGGAAGGATATCATACAGGTCAAATGAAGTGGGACAGGTATTGCAGCAGTCACTCCTTGCAGGTGTATTGTTTCTGCATCACATCACCTGTGGGCTTTCTTTAGTGACCAGACACTGCTCTGCCTCCATGCAGTGCTAGCCAGAGTTTGATAATTAAAGAGCTCCCCTATTCCAGAGGTGCAGCCCTCACACAATGTTTGAGGTGATAGGCATATAACTTAGCTCCCTAGCCTCTTGTGTTTGGTAACACTGAGGCACATATTCCACACAGGAACCAGCACTTCCCAGAAGAACCAAGCTGCAGACACCCATGGTGGTATTTCACCTGGTGATGTGCCTTGTACTGGCTATCTTTCCTTCCCTCAGTACACACTTCCCTACAGGTGTGCCCTGGAAACATCTCCCAAATAAACTACTTGAATCCTTACTGTGATGTTTGCATCTGCAACCTCACCTAAGAGAATATGCATTGCTCTAATTGCAGTTTTATACAGAGCAGATAATGGGGAAAAGGAGCTAGTAGCGATACAGAACCCTTGAGCAGTGGTAAGTCCTGTCTCCTAACCCTCTCTACCCTCTTTCTCACAGTAAAGATCTAAGGAATCCTATTTTCTAAAGTAATTTATTTTATGGCCTGGGTATATACTCTTGTAAGGATATGAAATAGACCAAGTCACTTACTCCAGTGGGACTTCATCAGTTGTTT
>NW_007236229.1:3960-5055 GCF_000164805.1 Carlito syrichta | reverse complement strand
AATATAATAATAAATACCTATTTACTCTTTAACTAGATGTACTGATTATTAACATTTTACCCCATTTTCTTCTCTCTCCCTTGCATATCAAAAATAATTTTCAATTAAGCTGTAGAAAAAAATGACACTTTATTCTTAAATACTTTAGCATGTATTATCCAAGAATAAAGACATTCTCCTTCATAACCCCAGTACCATACTCACCTCTATGTCAGTTAATATTAATTCACTACTATCACCCCCATACACTGTCCATATTTAAGATGCACCATTGTTGTTAAGCCAAGAGCTGAAGTTTTTACAACTAGAGAGACAATAGAAGTTTGAAGAAGGGAAAATTCTGTATGGGTTGATTACAAAGGAGAAGTGCTCAAGGAGGAAAAAAAATCTGAATTGAATAGTAAAGAATTGATATTAGAAAGAAGAGGGGCAGGAGGAAATGCCCAAACAGAAGCAGGTAAATTTCTTTGCAAACACACACACATGAGAACCAGTGTATTCTTCTGGTCAGTGGTGATGGAATAGATCTGGTTATCTAGGGCAGAGTAGTATGTGAAACTGGGTAGATCATGTGGAATCAAAACACAAAGAGATTGTCAATTCAAGTAATCGAAGAGACAGTGACAATATACTAAGAATATGTCAATGTGACCACACGTATCAGATTTTTGGAACACATTCAGGTGAACACTAGGCAGAAACATGGCAGATTTAGGTTGGGGAATTAATCAGTGGTTGAAATATATTTATTCTGCAAACATTTTCTGAATACATGTTATTTGCCAGGCACCAATCTAAACATAGGAAGTAAAGCCCTGATAGCACAAGGTCCCTGCTTTCATGAAACTTAGGTTTGTGTGTGTGTTTGAGTGTGTGTTGAGTGGGCGAGTAGAAATCATTCAATAGTCAAATAAGTAAATGAGAAAATTTTGATTGTTAGTGATTTGGTTGAAATGGAAATAAAAGAAACAGGTTTAACATGGATTGAGGATTACTTCTGAGGAAAAGCAGCATTTAAAGCACTATACGAGAGCCAGCTACCAGCTCAAAAGAAAGGATTTGCACAAGTTTGTGCACTGATCACTCTTGTAACTT
>NW_007236229.1:0-3293 GCF_000164805.1 Carlito syrichta | reverse complement strand
CAGGCAATCCACTCACCTCAGCCTCTCAAAGGCGCGGGATTACAGGCTGAGCCACCTATCCCGGCTTGAATTACATTTTTAAAGATTACTTTGGTTGTTAGAGAATAGATTGGAGAAAGGGAAGGGTAAGAGAAAAGAACTCAGCTAACAGGTTAGTGCTTATGATGCAGTGATGTCCAAGATTATTTATTGCAGCATTGTGTAAGGGAAAAATATTGGAAACACTCTAAATGTCCATCAATAGGAGATAAAGTCAATTAATAATGAATGGTATATCCATATAACAGGACTGCTCAGTTGTTTTAAAAAATAAAGATGATGCTTTCTTACTGTTAACAAAATATCTCCAATATATATTATTAAATAAAATAGTTGGTACAAAGCAGAATTTAAAGGATACTTTTTGTGTAAAACCGTGGGTACATCAAGTATATGCTGTATTTTCATATACATATATACAGTGCAAAATATCTGAAAGGAATTATAAAAAACGAATACGCCAAACTATTCAACTGGCACTTTTGAAAGTAAAAAATGATACAAAATTAGCAACTGCATATGATTTGGCTTAAAAGTTGCTAGTTTTAATTTAAAAATTGTTTTTCAGAGACAGAATATATGTGATTAGTCATGTAAGATGTACTTTTTACTAGGTCTTGTATGTTTTATTAAGCCATGAGGCTTAATTTTATTATTTTAAAATTAGGTACTCATAGATGTAGATATAAGATAGATAGACAGATATGAATAGATAGATAATCAATAGATATGAGAGCAAAAAAGAGATAAAGTTTTTGTAGATGAATCTGAGATATATTCTTGAGATAGAGTTGATAGGACTGACTGTTAGATTTTATGTGAGGTGTTATGCAAAAAAAAGAGGAACCAGAAAAAGCATCCTCCAGTCTTGCTTAAACAACTAAATGTAGTTGCCTGAGCTACTAAGTCAAAGGTGCCACCATTTATTAAAAGAAGAAAGACTAGGAAAGGAGTAGGTGGATAAAGGAATCAAGGTGCTGGGAAATGTTAACTTTGAGAAAACTGTTAGAAGCCCAAGTGGGCCGGGCCGGGCTCGGTGGCTCAGCCTGTAATCCTGCACCTTTGGGAGGCTGAGGTGAGTGGATTGCCTGAGCCCGCGGGTTCGAGACCCGCCTGGGCAACTTGGCGAGACCTCATCTCTAAAATAAATCAAAATGAGCTGGGCATGGTAGCGCGTGCCTGTAATTCCAGCTACTTGGAAGGGTGAGGTGAAAGGATCGCCAGAGCCCAGCAGGTTGAGGCAGCCACTGCACTCCAGTCTGCGTGACAGAGTGAGACTCCAACTCAAAAGAAAAAAAAAAGAAGCCCAAGTGGATATGTTGATTAGGAACTTAGGTAAACATATCTAGGGCACAGAAAAGAGTTTAGGACTTTGAGCTGTAACGTCAAAAGTCATCCCACTATTAAAAGGAAGAGGAAGATAGTTTTTAAAGAGATTCTGGCAAATTTCAGGACTCTTTCTTATTCCTTTATCCTAGAACATCAGTAGAGGGTACACAGTAGGTAAATCAAACAGGATGTGAGGGAGAAATGTGTAAACTACAAAAATTTGAACAAGTTTTGAACACTTAAATGCTCTAGTGCCTACATAGCATGTATTATTCAGTCTATGTGAGCCCACAAACATCATCTTGAAAATTGAGAGGAAAGGTTTTCAAGGCTGACACCATCACATTGAGGCCAATAAAAGCTCTCCACTGACACAGATTGTTGTGAATATCAAGCAACACACATCATCCTGCTTCAGTGGGATGTACGTAAGTACAAAGCAAGTTAAAACAGGGACAAAACCGCAATGATTCTATTTCTCCCCTAAAACTGGCAAATCCAGTTTTAGAAATAGAATTCAGTTATTACAGATGGCAATACATTGACCTGGTCATCTATAGGAATGGGAATAAAAGAATAAGTGACAAAAATAAGATAAATGGAAGCATGATCAAAATAAAAAGCTTTTTGATTGGAATTCTCCACCTGGGATTCAGGCTCAGTACCCAGCAGGACTTGAAGTGGGTCTGGCAGTGGGGAGAGAAGCAGGTCCTCTGTGGGTTTGCAGAAGAAGCATGAAAACCCGTGTACTGAACACACTGAGCACACTCATCTTCAGAGGAGATGGTCCCTGGGCACTTCTGGTGAGTGTGGAGCTGTTAGTCTTGCATCCTCACTCAGTTAGAAAAAGAGATAATTACATTCTATCACTCCAGTGAAATTCCCCCTGTCATTTATACTGTAGAGATTGTTCATGGAGTCTTTGGGAGACTGGGGGATTGCAGACTTAAGCAGGAGGTTGTCTACTAGGACAGAACAAGATGGAGAGAGTCATTAACAAAGGAATGTGTACCCTGAGAGTGACTCTGGTGAGAAATGCAGGAGTGAACCTGGACAAGCCTAGATCAAAACAGCTCATATTCTTTAGATCCAGGGCTGTTTCCACTGATCAGAGTTCACCAGATATTGCCAAATGTATACTTAGTTTGGTCTTATGAACATCTGGTCTCCTTTCACCCTGGAGAGAAACACACATAAATTAGTAGGTTAATAGCTCTCTTGTCTACTCAGAAACCTTTTAGAAAAAAGAAAAAAGATGTGACTGCATATACATGCATATGTTGTTCTTATACTCACTACTGCTATTTTTGGATCTATGACAGACAAGGAAGGAAGAGGGCATAAAACTTTTGCATAATTTGAAATACACACATATTTATGCATTTGTGCATTTTGTTTAAAACTAAAAGTTTGGTGCATTGAAAACTATAAAAACTCTCACATCAAAAGAAAGAAAATATTAATTCATGTCCCGTGTTTGGCTATGAAGTGATCTGCAAGGCCCTGAAGATCATCCTAGTGCTCTGAGATTGGTCAATGTTGGTCAGTGTGAGAGCACAGGTCCAGGGAAAGTCAATTTTTATCACTGGATGTAGGTATTTACTCCCTTTCAAACAGTGAAAACTTGCTGCTCACCCTTGCAGGGAGTTCATAAGAAAACTTTAGGATCCAAAGAGATACCAAAAAATGTACATTCATATAATAAACCTAAGACAGGAACAGGGGGCAGCTGGGGGAGGAATGAATTAAGGGAGTGATGATGACAGTGAAATATATTATTACCTGGTTATTCATGTACTCTTGGCTTTTCAGTTGATGAACTTTTCACACCAGAAGTGGGGAAACACATCAACTTTTCTCTCTGTATGCCTTCTTCTATCTTCTCTTCTGTATTCAATAGGGACAAGACATTGTTCTCATTTCAA
>NW_007236228.1:0-1006 GCF_000164805.1 Carlito syrichta | reverse complement strand
CCCCTAAATATAAAAGATCTTTAGATTCATTGACCCAGTACCTTGTTGGACTCCCATCGGCATGCCTTGCTGTACTTAAGAGCAGTGGTATCTAAGTGTAGTCTGTGGGCCAGTAACTTCAGGATCACCTCAGCCCAACCTCAGATTTACAAAATCTGAGCTGTCTCATAGGGTTATAGGTAATTAAATTGGTACAAAGTATGTAAAACATCTGACTAAGAGTTTGCAGCCATGTGGCTGACATTCTGTGAGGTGTGTCTGTGTGTGTTTTACCAGATCTTCACTTCTGTCTGCAACGATTCTTTCTCACCATGATGGATCTATATTTATCTTTCAGAATTTAAATCAATGATCAGGATCCTTTTTTCTATTTGACTTTTGAGTCTTTTCTTGTATTCTTCCTTTAAGGTACTATTCCTTCTCTCTCGAGCTTTCACTCTGTCATAAGCAGATATTACCTCAACACTTCTTGTTTGCATGGGTAGAGTAACAGTGGTGACTAGTCTATAGTCAATTTAGCTATCTTCTGTTCGTGGCATTATGATTTTATTTCTTAAAAACTTACCTCATTCAATTAAGTCCATGTTGTTTAAATGAAATCTATTCTACATCCCTGCTTACACCAATTGTATCTAACTTCATGATCACAGTAATAAATTCATAGGCGACCATATTATACATTTGAATCCAAGGAGGGTTGGTCCATAGACTTTGGTCTAAAATATTGACTCATTATTGGCAGGAATAAGATAAATATTGACTAAATACAAAGACAAATTAGAGGATAGCAGAAGGGAGACAATGAAGACAAATTCTTGTAACTTTCTGAACGTCTGCATCTGTCTGCCTATTAGACCCTGTGAGTTTTAGCTATATGCATTAACCAAAACCTTTATTTAAGAGAATTCTGTTGCTGTTTGTCCACATTAATATGAATTTATTTTCCATCACTTGCAAAGCAAACATATTTTTTCATTTCACTAAAGGACTTTGTTTACACTTACCT
>NW_007236227.1:0-701 GCF_000164805.1 Carlito syrichta | reverse complement strand
AGATTTCAAGCATCTGCAGAATTGCAGTTGAGGAAGGAAGTTCAACCCTGGAATGGAATCCTGTTGACTCCATAAGAAGAAGGCATAAACTGGAGTTCATTTTTTCCATGGAAGAATGCAGCCCACGGAAGGGTCTCTTTTCCCAGCTCCTTTCACAGAGGATTTAGAAGCCCTTCCGGGTGTCATTTGTTCATCAAGTCGCAAGTAAGATTCCAGCAAAACCTAGATCTGATTTCCATGCTCTGGATTCCTGAGCAGTAGCGTTCCCCTTCACTGTCATATGGAGAAGGAATGAAATAGAGGACAATGTAGAGTGAGTCTGGGACAGGGGTGAGAAGCAGAGAAGAAAGGTAATTGATGATACTTTGGACATTTTCTAAAACCACAGACTAAATCGTTCGTCTCCACAGTCACATATTCTTCTTAGGAAACTTCTTAGACTAACTGGAGCAAATAGTACCTGGAGTCTCACAACAAGAGTTTTCTTTTCTCTACTGCTCCATAGACATGAGCAACAATGGCTGAATTCTGCATCGGGGCAATTATGGTCGATTTCTTTCCTTTGACACTTGCGATGTACACAGACAAATGCTTTTCCACAAGGATGATAAGCTCCAGGCTCTGCCATTCACAAGAAGACTGGACAAATTATGTGGGAAGTGGACAGCTGGGAGGCACAACACCAGAAAACTTGGAGCAGG
>NW_007236226.1:0-766 GCF_000164805.1 Carlito syrichta | reverse complement strand
AAGGAGCTCTAATGTCCTGTGTAAGCTGGAACTCTGTGCCCAATGTCCTGAGGGAGCTCTGATGCAATATGTGAACTGAGATTCAGTATCCAGTGTTCTGAGTGAACTCTGTGGTCTTCTGTGAGCTCTGTCTCTGTGCCCTGTGTCTTGATGGAGCTATGAGGTCCTATGTGACCTATGACTCTTTGTCAGTGTCCAGAGTGAGCTCTAGAATCTTCTGTAAGCTTGTGACTCTGTGTCCAGTGTCCTGAGGAAGCTCTGGAATCTTATGCGAGCTGAGAGTTATGGAGTCTAGTGGGAAATGTGACTCTGTGTTCAGTGTCCTGAGGGATCTCCTGGGTCCTGTGTCATCTGGGACTTGGTGTCCAGTGTCCTGAGGGAGGTCTGGTGTTCTGTGTTTCCTCAGGGACATCTTTGGTCTTCTGTGAGCACAGGGTATGCATCCAGTACTCGGAAGGAGTTCTGCATTTTCTGTTAACTGAGACTCTGTGTCAACTGTTCTGAGGAAGTTCTGGGGTCCTGTAGGGTTGAGACATTGTGTCCAATGTCTTGAAAGAGCTCTGAAATACAGTGTGGGCTGGGATTCTATGTCCAGTATCCTGAGGAAGCTCTGGAGTTCTGAATGAACAGAAACTCTGTGTCTAGCATCCTTATGAAGCTCTGAGAGTCTATGTGAGCTGTGACTCTATATCTATTGTCCTGAGTTAGCCTTGTGGTCCAGTGTGAGGTGTGACGCTGTGTCCAATGCCATGAGGGAGAGCTATTT
>NW_007236225.1:0-593 GCF_000164805.1 Carlito syrichta | reverse complement strand
CCCCAGGACACTAGACACAGAGTCCCAGTTCACAAAAGAACCTCCAAACTCCCGCAGGACATTAGGTACAGAGTTGCTGCTCATACAGGACTTCAAAACTTCCTAAGGACACTGGACACAGAGACCCAGTTTACACAAGACTTCAAAACTCCTTCAGGACACTGAATACAGAGTCCCAGATCACACAGTTTTTACAAGTTCTCTCATGACACTGGACACAGAGTCCCAGCCAACATAGGACTGCAACACTCAGCACACTGAGCCTTGGCTCACAAAAAACCCCAGAGCTCTCAGCTCACACATGACCCCAAACTCCCTCAGGACACTTGACAGAGATTCCAGCTCACACAGGACCCCAGAAGTCCAACAGGGTACCAGACACAGAGTGCCATCTCATATATGGCCTCACTTCCTTCACACTGCTGCTTCACAAATTACTGTCTATTTTTTGTGTATAACCTGACTGTGGTAAAAGTTGAATGGCATTGTTGGGAAACCAGGAACAAAGAAAGTGAAGATTCAATCCTGTGGGTTTGCTTTCTGCTGTTGTAGCACATTCGGCATCTGTCAACATGACGGGTGCAGGCTGTATC
>NW_007236224.1:0-1653 GCF_000164805.1 Carlito syrichta | reverse complement strand
GGGAAGGGGAACGGGCCAATGACGGGTAACAACTATGGTGAAGCGAGAACAACCTAAGACAGAAGCCAAGATGTTTTGGTGGTTTGTTTTAATAAAAAAGGGGGAGATGTTGGGAGCCAACATATGTAACCACACAGCTGAGGCCTATGAAGGCCTATTCAGAAGGTCGCCTTGGAGACAAGGATATAACATCAAGTGTGTACATATGAATAGTAACCAGTGTATTATAAGACAACAGAATTTTCAATATTAGGAAGTGACAGTCTAAAATAAAATCTTATTATATCCTATGAAAAATGCACAGCAGAATTATTTTATATCTCTTTTTCTTTCTAAACTGTTTTTCTTCTTAAGATTTTTTAGCTGTTATTTCCTGGTAAATTGATTGATTAGATTTTGTTCCAGTATGTAGTTTCATTTGGGGTTATGATTAGACGTTATAACTGTGATAATAGTTGTATTATGTTGCTTTTGGTCAAGCAGAACGTTCTTGGTTTTTGTACGTGCAGTAACTTTCAGCTTGCTTCAGTCCCCGGCTGTCGTTATGGCAACTGTGCAGTTCGTTGTTTTAAGTGGCATGGCAGGTTTTGAGACGTAGGTAGTTTCCATGTAATAGGCAATCAGATTTAGGTTTTAGGTTAAAATGTCATTGAATTCAGTTTTATAGAACATGGAGTAAGTTCATAATTTTTATACTTATTAGTACTAATGATAAGGTTTGTAATAGATTATAGTAGGATAATAGTTGTATAGAATTTAGACATGATATTATAAGATAAGTAATTAATAAAGTATAAAAGACAATAGTTTAGATATTTGAGATTTATAGAAGTTGTGATAAGATTTTAGGTTAAGGGTAAGTTCATAGGTAATTAATATACAATCATAGGGCAGTATAGAAATGTAGTAGGTTATAAGAATTATAAAAATAAATAGTATAAAATTAAGGTAATAAAATTAAGTCATTTAAGTAAACTTATAGATTATAGTATAGTGTTAAGTTAATAATATTAATCGTCAAAAATATTAAAGGTTAGTAAAATTGGATTGAACTTAGAGTTAACTTGGAAAGTTTTTTAATCAGGACTTAGAACTTAGAGTATAATATGAATGATTTATTGAACATTGTGGAGAACATTTTGAACAATCTGTATTGAAATTGTGCACCTGTGATTCATACATCATGGAATTGTAATTGTTCACTGGGAACCTGAAAGTCTTGTGACGGTACATGATTTGTAAAGCGTGTTACACATCAATGAACTTGTACGCCCCCAGCAAGTAATTGTCACACTGCTGGAGATTATAGAAAATGGTATATAAGTTGGAAAAGGTTTGAATAAAATTGGCTTCAGTCTTGGCCAGACTGTTCCCAGAAGAGCTGCCTCCGTGTGGTTTCTTCTCTCCGTTCTGATTCACCGGTGCGGTCCTAACCCCCCCCTGGTCAGTGCAGGTCCCCGACACTCACTCTTTCCCCTTGATTTGTGTTCCTTTCCATAGAGGGCCTTTGCGTACGAGCGTGAAACCTCCGTGTTTCACGGAGAGAAATCTGCAAGACATAGTGCCGCAATGAGTGACACAAGTGCTCCACAGTCACAAGCCGGAGAGCATTATGTGTGGATGGGGAGAATTCTAAGTTGTTTTTCCCTATGG
>NW_007236223.1:0-774 GCF_000164805.1 Carlito syrichta | reverse complement strand
CATGGCGTTGCCGGATTTTCTTGATTGCTCTGTGCATGACATCACTGAACTGGGGTCATCTGTTCTCGAGCTCAAATGATTCCTTGTTGTGTGGAGGGTGGAGGCAAGACTTCAGTGGTGTGTTGTTGGAGGCATGAGTCGGACATGTCCGGTGGCTACCTTTAAAACATACTGTGAATGACAGGCAGGAAAGTGTCTTTAACTGTCCCATCCCTGAGGGTGAATCCTCGCTCTGGGTGGCAGGGTTGGTGGTGGTGGTGATGGTGATTGGTATTATTATTCTGAGTCAGAGTCCCACTCTGGCACCCAAGCTGGAGTTCAGTGGCCCGCTCTTGGACACCACGGCCTACAGCCTGGAGGTCAGTGGTTTGCTTTTTCTTTGATACTCTGACTCCAAGAAAAAAAAGAAAAGAGGAGAAAAAGAAGAGCATCCATTTGTGTATCCATCGTGAACAAGTAGACATCTTTTGGGAAGTAGGCCCCAGCCTTGTGCATGGAATTCCCGAAAGACAGTGGATCAACAGACAATCGGGCTGTGGCTTTGGGATGCTGAGGCAGGGGATCGCTGGAATCTGGATGTTTGAGACCAGCCTGGGTAACATAGCGAGAAATCTTCGCTCCCCAGAATGCAAAAACTGGAGTCGGGCATGGTGGCACCCGCAGTCCTGGCTACATGGGATGCAGTGGCCTCCATCCCGGATGTTTCTTAGTGATGTCCCAGCCGACAGAATGTATGAGTCTAGCCCAAACACCGTGGCTAACGGCTGTCAGCTC
>NW_007236222.1:21070-21879 GCF_000164805.1 Carlito syrichta | reverse complement strand
CCCACTATTCAGGTCCCACTTAGAAGTGAAACACAAAGTATTTGGTTTTGTTTCTGAGCTGGTTAATGTAGGATAATGGCCTCCACTCCAGCCATGTTGTTGAAAAGGACAAGGCTGCATGGTATTTCAAGTTGCATAAGGAAGTGAACAACCTCTACAAGAAGAACTACAAAACACAGTTCAAAGAAATTATAACTGACACATAAAACAGAAAAACATTCTATTCTCATGAACTGGAAGAATCAATATTGTTAAAGTATCCATAATGCCCAAAGCAATCTATCAATTCAACACAATTACCAATGCCATCCTTCACAGAATTAGAAAAAGCAATCTTGAAGTTCATATGGAACCAAAAAAGAGCCCCCAAAGACAAAGCAAACATAAGCAAAGAGATGAAAATGTTACTTCTCTTACTCAGTTGCTCTTTCAGTTATTGGCATCACAAAATTATATCTGTACAAACTGGGTCCATATCAACTAAAATGAGTTTTTGGATACATTAGTATCTAAAATCATGTCCAAAACAAAACATGGTCCTAGGTTTTCTAATTGCCCATGGATTCACCTTTACCAGAGATCTTTCTCTTCGTAAAGCTTTGGGTTCCCGTCTAGTCTTTTCTCTTCAAATGGAAGGGCTTCCCCCTCATTGCAGGGCACGACTGGTAGTACTCAGCTTTTGGTTGTCGGGGACTGTCTGGATTTCTCCCTCATTGTTGAAGGACAGTTTGGCTAAACATAGAATCCTTGGTTGACAGGTTTTTGTTCTTCCAGTGCTTTGGAAATTTCAGTTCGCTGCTTCTGCCCTC
>NW_007236222.1:17886-20103 GCF_000164805.1 Carlito syrichta | reverse complement strand
CTCACAGCAGCCTTGACCTCCTGGGCTCAAGTAACCCTTCCGCCTCAGCCTCTCAAATAGCTAGGTCTACAGTCACATGCCTCCATGCCTGGCTAGTTGTTTAATTTCTGTAGAGATGAGGTCTTGCTATGTTGCCCAGGCTCCTCTTAAACTCCTGGGCTCAAGTAACCCTCCCACCTAGAGCTCCCAAAATGCTGGGATTACATAAACTCTGCCAGGTTTTAATTGTTGAGAAAGTAAACATCAAACTCAGGAACCCACTTAGACCAAAAAACGCCCACTTTTTAAAAGGAGAAAAAGGTGATTCCAAACGAAAAATGAAAAAAATCACACACACACACTCACACACCTGGGGAGTATCCCAGCCATGGCCGGGCCCTTTGTTGCTCTGACCTCATAAAGAACCACGGTGATGGAAGCATGCCCACCATAGCTCTCTCTGAGGTCAGAGCAACAAAGGGACTGACCTCACAAAGAGCCATGGTGATGGAAGCATGCCCAGCAGCCTATATAAGCCCCTGGCTGGCCTGAGGTTTTTGGTCGTTATTGCCCAGGGAGCTATTGTGGTGACCTGAGGAGATAGACCGTGCCGAGCCTGTTGACTTCTTGTTGTTATCCTACCTGTGATCTGTGTATCCTACTCTGCTGATTTCTTTCCTCTTCTCACTTTCCTTCTCTCTACTTTCTTTGGATTTCCCTTTCACTTTCTGTCCTGTTTCTCACCTCTTCCTTTGCTTATTCTTTCGTCTTCTCCCTTTTCCCCCATTGTTTTCACTTTCTCTGTGTTCATCTCGTTCCCCTTGTGTTTGTCTCGTTGCCCTTGTGTTTGTCTCGTTGCCCTTGTGTTTGTCTTGTTTGAGTATACGCAGTGAGCGTGTACTTGGACCATGGAGTGGACCATGGAGGGGTGCAGGCGGTGGAGCCAGGAGTCCGCCACCATAAGTGACGACACCCTACTATGTTATGAGGTCCTGAGGACTATCAGCCGGGGCTCCTTGGCCCACGTAGAGTTGGCCGAGCATGTCCAAACCGGGACCCTAGTGGCCCTGAAAGTGGTGTCGAAGAACCGACCCAACCCCAGCTGCTGGTGGAAGTGCTATAACGAAGTCAGAACACTGAAGAAGCTAAACCACCCCCACATTGTGAGGCTTTTTCAAGCCACCGATGGCCCTAACAGCGTGGACATCACCATGGAACTCATCACTGGAGGTGACCTTGATGAGCACATCCGCCAGGAAGGTCGCTAGGGGGAGAAAATGGCCCGACGGCTCTTCATGCAGCTGGGCTCGGCCATCCGCCACTGCCACCTACAGGGGATAGCCCACAGGGACCTGAGGCCAGGCAACATACTTCTAACCTACCGAATGGAAGTCAAAGTCACCGGCTTTGGCCTTAGTGCCTCCTTTGGGGAAGAAGCGCTTGCCTGCTTGTGTAGGTCTCCCTGCTACACGGCCCCGGAACTCCTCCTGGGGCAGCCTGACGCCTGCAGCCCCTCAGTGGACGTGTGGAGCCTTGGTGCCATCTGTTTTATATGGTGGTAGGGAAGCCACCGTTTGCTGATGTCAAAGACCTTGAAGAAAGAACCAGGACGGGACGTTACAGAATCCCCTTTTCTTTCACCGCTGAGTTGCAAATGCTGATTAGAAAAGCCTTCATACAGAACCCCAGGGAGAGGCCCATACTGAGGGTCATGCTATCAGAGGATCCCTGGGTCAGCCCCGGACTGAAGGCACACGCGTGTGAAAGGGCACCCGAAAGGCCACCATCCCCTGGTCCCCCGGACACCCAGATCATCCAATTTATGGCAAAGATGGGGTTCCCAGAAGGAGAAGTCCAACAGTCTCTATCACAAAACACGTATGACCACACAATGGCTACGTATTTGATTTTGCAGGAAAGAAAAGCCCTGGGCGAGGACTTCTCTACTGCAGAGCCACGGCTGCCGTGGAGACGGTCTTCCAAGACTGCCCCGTTCCCCGAGGATCATTATGCCTTCCTCCGCAAAAAGACACCTCTGAACAAGTCAGCTGTCTCAGGATTGGGAAAGCCTCAAGAGAAGAAGATACCGACCACTCGAAGAGAGACCGGGGCTGCTGGTCCCCTACCCAAGCCACAAACAGCAACCAGTTCCAGCACAGACCCCCAAGGTGGCTCTGTGGACTTGCCCACCAGCAGCTGTGTGGGAGATCCAGGAGAGGTCTGTCCCCATGAGACAGC
>NW_007236222.1:4245-17866 GCF_000164805.1 Carlito syrichta | reverse complement strand
ACTGAGGGTCATGCTCTTAGAGGATCCCTGGGTCAGCCCCGGACTGAAGGCACACGCGTGTGAAAGGGCACCCGAAAGGCCACCATCCCCTGGTCCCCCGGACACCCAGATCATCCAATTTATGGCAAAGATGGGGTTCCCAGAAGGAGAAGTCCAACAGACTCTATCACAAAACACGTACGACCACACAATGGCTACGTATTTGATTTTGCAGGAAAGAAAAGCCCGGGGCGAGGACTTCTCTACTGCAGAGCCACGGCTGCCGTGGAGACGGTCTTCCAAGACTGCCCCGTTCCCCGAGGATCATTATGCCTTCCTCCGCAAAAAGACACCTCCGAACACGTCAGCTGTCTCAGGATTGGGAAAGCCTCAAGAGAAGAAGATACCGACCACCCGAAGAGAGACTGGGGCTGCTGGTCCCCTACCCAAGCCACAAACAGCAGCCAGTTCCAGCACAGACCCCCAAGGTGGCTCTGTGGACTTGCCCACCAGCAGGCTGGGACTTCAGCCGCTTCAGGAGACATCTGTCCCCATGAGACAGCCACAGAGGCCACATGCCTCCACACTGGGCAGCCAGAGGCTGGGACATCTGCCTCTCCTGAGAAAAAGAGCCGGGGCTGGCAGAGGGCCATGAGGAGGTTCACCAACCTTTTACGTAGATGTTGCTGCCTGCCCACCCTGAAGACCCACCGACGGGTGGCTTCTATGCCCACCTGAGGCCGAGCCAGAAACCAGGTATGTGGGGCGATCAAGCCGGGCAGGCTTCCTGCACAGCACGTCAGTTATGATGTGTTTATTAATACTGTTTTGAGTTGACACATCTCAACTGTACACATTAATGGGTCCCACGTGACGTCAAGAGATAGGCATGCACTCTGGCATGACGTCATCAGGCCAACGAGCATATCTCAGACTGACAAAAACTGCTGATGTCACTGACCTGTTGATGTAGAAAGGGTGACCTCACAAAAGGCAGAGCAGACTGACAGTGACCAGAGGCTCACGGGGCCACTGAAGGAGGGAGAGGGCCTGTGCTCATCAAGACCCCCCGTTTCAGGTGGACGGGGAGGTTCTGGCACCAGGCACAGGGTGACTGGCAACCAGGAGACAATGTGGGGACTGCAGAATCTCTGAGGGCCCACTCCAATGTCTCCTGCATTTAGGATGGAGAGCAAGAAGACCTGTGCTCCTGGGATCATGATGACACGGTGCAGGGGCTCGACCAGTGGGGACTCAAACAGCTGCGGGAAGAGCCAGGCAAGAGCACGCCGGTGTGTGCCCAGCACGCCCGGCCCAGAGGACTCACCGAGCGGAGGACAGAGGACGCAACTGCCGCAGGGGCTTGCAGGGATGCCCGTCGAGAGGCATCCAGCACCCACCCCTCCACCCCCCACTCCCTCCACCCCCTGGCATTGCAAACAACAACCCATCCCAGGACAGTCCCTCAACGTGGTATAGTTGTAGGTCCTGGTTGCAGTGAGAGTAGTAAGACCATGCAGTGGCGTGCAGCAGGGGAGGCGGCGGGGCGAGGTCTCCACCAACATGAGCGAGGAGGATACCCCATTGGGTTATCGGGTCCTGAAGACGATGGGCCAGGGCTCCTTTACCCACGTAAAGTTGGCGAAACACATTCAAACCAGGACCCACGTGGCCCTAAAGTAGTGTCAAAGCAGCCACCACCTCCGGGCAATGGGCTATATGGAAGTAAAAACCCTGAAGAGGCTGAGGCATCCACACATCTTAAAGCTTTCTCAAGTCACTGACGGTGCACACAGTGAGGACATCACGATGGAACTTGCCGCTGGAGGTGATTTTGATCAACACATTCACCAGGAAGGTTCCATGAAGGAGGACGAGGCCCGACAATTCTTCCGACAGATGTTTGGCGGCCATCTGCTACTGTCACCTACAAAAGATAGCTCACCAAGACCTGAGGCCCGAAAACGTACTTCTGCATGAAGACAAGGAAATCAAAGTCGCCGGCTTTAGCCTTAGTGCCTCCTTGGGGGAAAAAGCACTTCCTGTGGTGGTATACCTCCCGCGGCTGAGAAGTGGACGTGTGGAACCTCTCTGTGACCCTGTTCTACATGATGGCCGGGAAGCCACCATTGGATGATTTTCAAGACCTCAGCAAAAAGACCCTGACGGGAAATTACAGAACTCCCTTTTCTTTGTCCTTTAAACTTGAGCTACTTATACGAAAAGCCTTCATGCTGAACCCCAGGAAGAGGCCCACACTGAGGGTCACGGTGCTTCAGGGTCCCTGGGTCATCCCAGAACTGGAGAAACACACACAAAAGGGGACCCAAAAAGCCACTATCCCCTAGTCACCTGGACCCGCAGATGACCAACTCTTCAGGAAAGATGGGGTTCCCGGAAAGAGACATCCAACCATCTGTGTCAGAGAAGACATGGGACCACACGACGGCCACCTGCTTAATTCTATAGGACAGAAAAGCCCAGGCCGAGGACCCCTCCACTGTAGAGCCAAGGCTGACGTGACGACGTCCTTCCAGGCCTACTCCATTCCCTGAAGATCATTCTGCCTTCACCCACGAAAAGACACCTCCAAACAATCGACCTTCTCAGCATTGGCATAGCCTCAATATCAAGAGAAGCAGAAGATACCAACCACGCAAAGAAAGACCAGGGCTGCCAGTCCCCTACCCGAACTGCAAGCAACAACCCACCCAGCACAACCCCTAAACGTGGTATAGTTGTAGTTACTGGTTGCAGTGGCGTGACATGCGCCAGTGCGTGCAGCAGCGCAGGCGGTGGGGCACGGTCTCCACCAACATGAGCGCGGAGGATACCCCACTGGGTTATCGGGTCCTGAAGATGATTGGCCAGGGCTCCTTTGCCCACATAAAGTTGGCAAAACATATTCAAACCAGGATCCTCGTGACCCCTGAAATGGTGTCGAAGCAGCCACCCACCTCCAGGCAATGGGTGATGTGGAAGTAAAAACCCTGAAGAGGCTGAGGCATCCACACATCTTGAAGCTTTTTCAAACCACTGACGGTGCACACAGTGAGGATATCATGATGGAACTTGCTGCTGGAGGTGACTTTGATCAACACATTCACCAGGAAGGTTCCATGAAGGAGGACGAGGCTCGACAATTCTTCCGACAGATGTTTGGCGGCCATCTGCTACTGTCACCTACAAAAGATAGCTCACCAAGACCTGAGGCCCGAAAACGTACTTCTGCATGAAGACAAGGAAATCAAAGTCGCCGGCTTTAGCCTTAGTGCCTCCTTGGGGGAAAAAGCACTTCCTGTGGTGGTATAACTCCCGCGGCTGAGCAGTGGATGTGTGGAACCTCTCTGTGACCCTGTTCTACATGATGGCCGGGAAGCCACCATTGGATGATTTTCAAGACCTCAGCAAAAAGGCCCTGATGGGAAATGACAGAACTCCCTTTGCTTTTCCCTTTAAACTTGAGCTACTTATACGAAAAGCCTTCATGCTGAACCCCAGGAAGAGGCCCACACTGAGGGTCACGGTGCTTCAGGGTCCCTGGGTCAGCCCTGAACTGGAGAAACACACACAAAAGGGGACCCAAAAAGCCACTATCCCCTGGTCCCCTGGACCCACAGATGACCAACTCTATGGGAAAGATGGGGTTCCCGGAAGGAGACATCCAATGCTCTGTGTCAGAGACGACATGGGACCACACGACAGCCACCTGCTTAATTCTACAGGACAGAAAAGCCCAGGCCGAGGACCCCTCCACTGTGGAGCCAAGGCTGACGTGACGACGTCCTTCCAGGCCTACTCCATTCCCTGAAGATCATTCTGCCTTCACCCGCGAAAAGACACCTCCAAACAATCGGCCTTTTCAGCATTGGGATAGCCTCAATGTCAAGAGAAGCAGAAGATACCAACCACGCAAAGAAAGACCAGGGCTGCCAGTTCCCTACCCGAACTGCAAACAACAACCCACCCAGCACAGCCCCTCAACGTGGTATAGTTGTAGTTACTGGTTGCAGTGAGTAGTTAGACCATGCAGTGGCGTGACATGCGCCAGGGCGTGCTGCAGTGCAGGCGGCGGGGCAAGGTCTCCACCAACATGAGCGTGGAGGATACCCCACTGGGTTATCGGGTCCTGAAGACGATTGGCCAGGGCTCCTTTGCCCGCGTAAAGTTGGCAAAACATATTCAAACCAGGACCCTCGTGGCCCCTAAAGTGGTGTCGAAGCAGCCACCCACCTCCAGGCAATGGGTGATGTGGAAGTAAAAACCCTGAAGAGGCTGAGGCATCCACACGTCTTGAAGCTTTTTCAAGCCACTGACGGTGCACACAGCGAGGATATCATGATGGAACTTGCTGCTGGAGGTGACTTTGATCAACACATTCACCAGGAAGGTTCCATGAAGGAGGACGAGGCCCGACAATTCTTCCTACAAATGTTTTGGCGGCCATCTGCTCCTGCCACCTACAAAAGATAGCTCACCAAGACCTGAGGCCCGAAAACGTACTTCTGGCTGAAGACAAGGAAATCAAAGTCGCCGGCTTTAGCCTTAGTGACTCCTTGGGGGATAAAGCACTTTCTGGCGGTATAACTCCCGCTGCCCAGCAGTGGACATGTGGAACCTCTCTGTGATCCTGTTCTACATGATGGCTGGGAAGCCACCGTTGGATGATTTTCAAGACCTCAGCAAAAAGACCCTGATGGGAAATTACACAACTCCCTTTTCTTTTTCCTTTAAAGTTGAGCTACTTATGCGAAAGCCTTTATGCTGAACCTCAGGAAGAGGCCCACACTGAGGGTCACGGTGCTTCAGGGTCCCTGGGTCATCCCAGGGAGAACTGGAGAAACACACACAAAAAAGGGGACCCAAAAAGCCACTATCCCCTAGTCACTTGGACCCCCAGATGACCAACTCTATGGGAAAGATGGGGTTCCCAGAAGGAGACATCCAACGTTCTGTGTCAGAGAAGACATGGGACCACACGATGGCCACCTGCTTAATTCTACAGTACAGAAAAGCCCAGGCCGAGGACCCCTCCACTGTAGAGCCAAGGCTGACGTGGCGACATCCTTCCAGGCCTACTCCATTCCCTGAGGATCATTCTGCCTTCACCCGTGAAAAGACACCTCCAAACAATCGACCTTCTCAGCATTGGCATAGCCTCAATATCAAGAGAAGCAGAAGATACCAACCACGCAAAGAAAGACCAGGGCTGCCAGTCCCCTACCCGAACCGCAAACAGCAACCAGTTCCAGCACAGACCCCTAGTGTGGCCCTGTGGACTTTTCCACCAGCATCCGTGTGGGAGATTCACTCGAGGCCTGTCCCCTTGAAACAGCCACAGAAGTCAAATGCCTCCGCACTGGACCACACAGAACCAGGTGTGAGTTTTAGACCTCCCACCAGGCCTCCTCCATTACCCAACGGTCTCTCCAGGTTCACCTGCAGATAGAAGGAGACTCGAAAGAAGCCGGCTGTCCCATCACTGGAAATGCCTGACAAGCTCCGGAAAACTCCGACGACTAGAAGAAACTTCATGGCTGACAGTCCCCAACCCGAACTGCAAGCAACAACCCGTCCCAGCACAGCCCCTCAACGTGGCTCTGTGGCCTGGCCCACCAGCAGTCGTGCGGGAGACCCCGAAAAAGACATCTGTCGCCTCTAAGCATCCAGAGGAGACAACTCTGGGTAGCCAGAGCATGGGTTTCAGCCTCTCCCGATGAAGAGAGCCCGGCCTGGCGTAGGGCTGTGAGGTGTGTGAATCTTTCCAGAAGGTGTTGCCGCCTGCCAGACCAGAAGACCTGCCGAAAGAGAAATCAGATGGCTCTAGTCAATCCCGGAGACAGGTGAGGCTGAGCCACAAACCAGGTGTGTGGGGCGGTCAAGCCGGGTTGACTTCCTGCACAGCATGTAATTTATTATATTTTTATTAATACAATTTTAAACGGACAGATCCCAACTGTACACATTTATGAAATGCCATGTCATATTTCCAGCTAGGTATACACTGTGGCATGGTGACACCACGTTACTCAGCATGGCTCAGAAAGGAAAACAGTGATGTCACTCGTGTTGGTGTAAAAAGGGTGACCTCACAGGACAGCGTAGATTGACGGTGACCAGTGGCTCACCGGGCCACCGAGGGAGGGGAGGGGATTTGCTGGACAAAGGGCTCCCCATTTCAGGTGGACGGGAGGAAGAAGTCCTGGCATCAGGCGCAGGGTGACGGTCACCCAGGAGACTGCCCTGGGGACTGCAGAGTACCCGAGAGCCGACTCCTATGTCCCCTGAATTTAGGATGGAGAGCATGAAGACCTGGGTTTCTGGGATCCTGACAACATGGCATGGTGGCTGGGCCGGCGGGGTCTCAAGCAGCTGCAGGAGGAGCTGGGCAAGAAGCCCAGGCAGCTGTTTGCCTGGCACACTGGGCCCGGAGGCCTCACCCCGTGGAGGGGAGACAGCGCAATTGCTGCGGGACCTCTGCAGGGATTCTGCTCCAGAGAGCTTCCTGTCGCCCAACCCCCACCCTCTGACCTTCAGAGAGAGCCTATCAGCAGTCGGCCGAGTTGAAGGGATGACCTGGACACTATAGGGTCCCTCCCCCCGGGGTGACACCAGAACCGGCTGTTTCCTGGGCCACTTCTCCCTCCCCTGCTCTTCCGTCTTTGCTGCTTGTGTGGGCAAGGGGACACAGGTCTCCACACAGGATTCCTTCCAAATCTCAGCCTACACTGGGCGCTCCAGGAAAAGGGATCACAGCTCTCTTGTTGGTCTGCATTCTCCCGGTATGGAACCGGGGCTGTACACACCCCAAGAAGGCAGCATGTCAGGGAGGCGGTCCGGCGAGCTCATCAGAAAAGCTACTTCCACAAGGGTCAAGGGAGCCCCAACAGCAACACATGACCAGAAGATTCAAGAGAGAAGGCGCCAGGTGTATGCAGGGCAGAAGCACGTACATTTCAGAGGACATATTCAGCTTGAGGTCTGTCTGCCTGTGTCAGTCACGCCGAGAGGTCCCCAGTGGGCCGGGAACGTCCTCGACCCAGGCTGTGACGGGAGGGAGAGGAGCGGCGTGGGTGTGGTCCCCAGAGAAGCCCAGGGGTCACGTGACTGTGCGGCCAGGGTCCTGACTGCAGGAAAGAGGCAGGCCCTCTTCCCCCGGTGCTGTTTCCACCTCTGGATGGCAGAGGCAGGGAGCGGTCTCACTCAGCTCAGAGGCCTGGCCCAGGTGAGCCAGGTGACCTGCGTGTCAGGTGACCCAGGGTTCAGATCCAGATCCTGCGGGAAGGCCTTGCTGCTCAGCTGGGAAGATGAGACAGGGGCCTCCCTGGCTACACATCAGAGCCACCTGTTCCCAGGGACAAAGGAAGGACAAGCACAGCACCGTGCCTGCCGCTGATCCTGGGGCCATGGGGACTGCTTCGGAAGGAGGTGAGTCTGGCGGGCTCCCCCGTCTGGGCGTGCTTCCCCGAGAAAAGGCCAGGAGGCATTCCAGGCAGCAGGAAGCCAGGGGACAGAGCTGGAGGGAGGCTGAACCTGGGGCGGGACCAGCCCCGGAGCCAGGATGGCCCCCATAGGGGCGCTAGCTGTGGGGCGCCAGTCTCACCCACCCCCTGCTCAGCCCCCATGGCGGGACATTCTGCTCCTGAGGCTCCTCTCCTCTTCTGGGAGCTTCAGAGCTGGGCCGGCTGGGTCAGGGGCTGCCTCTTATGTCCCCCGTCAGTCCAAACTTGGGGTCGGGGACAGGCATAGGCCTTGATCAGCTTTGTTCATTTGCCTGGTGATCTGGCTTCAGGACAACTTGTTCCTCCAAAGCCCACCAGGACAGCCTCTTCTGAGGCAACTGAGGGGTGGGACTTGGAGGCGACCAACCCAAGCGTCTCCAGGACTGACGTCAGAAGGAAGGGAGAGCGGAATGTTGGCTTCACCAAGCCTGTCAGAGATGTCAGACCTCCAGCACAGCCGTCAAGTGTCTTCCCTGAGCCTCGGAGGGTCCCTAGACACCCAAATAAAGAGGCTTTCGCTTGTTCCTGGACGGTCACGATGCGGCTTGCCAACACAGTGTGGGCAGCACGGGCTGGGAGATGGGGTGCCCGTCCCCTCCAGAACCCTTCGGCCTCAGGAACACTCATGGGCTGCTTCGGCACTCCTGTGCCCCTGGGAGCCCCGGTTCTGCCGGCCCAGGCCGTGTGCTCTCAGGCCAGTCCCTTCACCTCTCTACGCAACCTCTTCCTCATCTGCAGAAGGGTGGCAGCGACAGAGACAACAGAGCTCAAAATATAGCGTTTTTTCCAACAAACTCGAGTGCTTCCTAGTACTCCTTCCCCCTAGGCAAACATCTAGGCAGTTAGTGCCTCTGATCAGATCCTTCCAGGTGGTCTCTTAAATTATACTCCCAAGCCGGGCTCAGTGGCTCAGCCTGTAATCCCGCGCCTTGGGAGGCTGAGGTGAGTGGATTGCCTGAGCCCACGGGTTTGGGACCCGCCTTGGGCAACTTGCCGAGACCTCATCTCTACAATAAATCAAAAAATCAGCCGGGCGTGGTAGCGCGCACCTGTAGTTCCGGCTACTCGGAAGGCTGAGGCGGAAGGATCGCCGGAGCCCAGCAGGTCGAGGCTGCGGTGACCGGGAGCGGCCACTGCACTCCAGTCTGGGCGACAGAGTGAGACTCCAACTCAATAAATCAATCAATCAATCAATAAAGCTCACATAAAGGTTTTCTAATTATAAAAGTAATGCACATTTACCACGCATAACTCAAAGAGAGACATCTCTGAGAGCTGATACTCACTGAGTGCTGCCTGCATGTCTCAACTCACATCACAATCCTAGCAGGGAGACACTACTGTGTTTACCAGTGGTGGCAACCAAGGCACAGAGAGGTATGTCATCTGCCCAAGGGACCACAGCTGCTCGAGAGCAGAGCTGGGACTTGCACCCAGATGGTCTGGTTTCAGAGCCTGTGCTCTTTGCCACCATGTTACCCTGCTCCCCGGAAGACAAAACAAAAACCTCCACAGCCCCATATCTCACAAGTGCTGCTCACATTTCACATTGCTTAGTCGTCATTTTTCTTTCTTTCTTTTTTTTTTTTTTTTTGAGTTGGAGTCTCACTCTGTCGCCCAGACTGGAGTGCAGTGGCCGCTCCCGGCCAACGCAGCCTCGACCTGCTGGGCTCTGGCGATCCTTCCGCCTCAGCCTTCCAAGTAGCTGGAATTACAGGCGCGTGCTACCACGCTCGGCTGATTTTTTGATTTATTGTGGAGATGAGGTCTCGCCAATTTGCCCAGGCGGGTCTCAAACCCACAGGCTCAGGCAATCCACTCGCCTCAGCCTCCCAAAGGCGCGGGATTACAGGCTGAGCCACCGAGCCCGGCTATCACTTTTCTACTGTGCACATATTCACAGAAATAGAAAAAATGCACAATATGTGTGCACAGACAAGTAGGCGGTAAGTGAGCAACGTGTGCACAGCTCCTGTTGCTGGGCAGTAGAGGACCCCCTGCCTTCGTGGTCTGGAACAGAGACCACTTGCTGTTGGCTCCTGGGGGTGCAGTTCAGGCCGAGTATAGGCATTTGGGTCCCTTCTCGATGGGGGCTCTGATCCATAGTGCTGCTGTGTGTGGGCCTTCATTTGGGGGATACACACACCAGCATGTGTTGGACATATTGCTGGGAGGCGGACGGCTAGGCCACGCATGCAGCCATGGTCATTATTGCCGAATTCTTGCCAACGTGGCTGTGTGACTGTCACTGCTTCTAACAGCTGCACCGCACCCCTGCCAAGACTTGCCATTCCCATCTTTTAAAAAAGCCTTTCAGTTGGGTGTAGAGTGGCATGATGTTTTCTTTCCACAGCGTTTCTTAGGATGATTGTCAAACACACAGAAAAGGTGAAACAACTGTCCTTTGGCTAGCCACTTACCCAGCACCAAGCCCCTACAACGGACACTTGGCTGTATTCCTCTTGTTGCCTGTGCCCCCCTCTACCCATCCACCAACCGATCTTACTTTTCTAATGTATTTGAAAGTTGCAGACATCAGCCTACTTCATTCTAAATGTTTGCCCACAGGTTTATGTTGATGGCGGTTTTTTCCCCTAAGGTCAAATCTACACCCAGCAGCACGCACACCTCTTAAGAGGACCCCTCTGGGCCTCTGACAAGCCCATACACCTGTGAAACCACACCCTTGCCAAGACTCAGAGCTTTGCCACCTTCACATCCTGTGCTCTCCTGATCCCTCATGGGTCTCAGCTGAGTTATGGCTTCCCCTAAGCAGCCTTCCCTGATACCCCAAACTGGCTTACATCCCATCTTCTGGGTAGTTCCTCTGGGCACCATGCTGAGGCCTTTCTGTTGGGCAGCACCTAGGAGTGGGATGGCACTCACAGCACCTGTGCTTACTCATCCACGGTGCACTTTATGATGGGTGCTGAATGGCCTGTTGAACTCTGACTTTCTATCCTAGAAGCACCACGGAGGGAGAGAACATGTCTATCTCCCTCTCTCTAGTGCACTCTCTTGCTTTCATTTACCAGGGAGCCTACAGAGAATGGCACTTAGTAGATGCTCAGTGAACAGGGAATTGGAAAAGCGCTCACTGAAGTGGCTGAGCAGAGCAAGGGCCAGGACGGAGCGAGAGGAGAGAGGTGTCCACACTCTCGAGGGAGGCAGCCAGTGTCAAGGGGCCTGGGTGATCTGTGGAGAGTTTCATGGCAGTGCCTACAGCTGAGGGGCTTTCGAGAAGGCGCCAACCATGAGGGCACGGAAGAAATGGGGTCCAGTGGGAAGAGGGTGGAGCCCGAGGGTACCGCAGGGCAGGGCGGGCCTGGGCAAGGCCACCAAGGGGCCACCAAGGGGACCTGAGACAGCTCCTTCTTCAGAGCCAGCACCAGAGCCCCATCACATGTGATCTGAGCTCGGGGGCGCAGGTGAGTGGAGCGAATATGGGGACCTGTCCTGTTCCCGGAGCTTAGCGTGCCCCAGGGAGGGCATACAGCCATGAGTCCATGCGCTGACCCGGCCTGCTCTCGGGTCCCAGGGGTTTCCTTGGGGTGACCGTCTCTCTGCCCTGACAACTGCCTAAGTGCTCAGACAGGTCTTTTCCACAGAATCTGGACCCTACACACCCCTACGTGTTGCCACACACGCTCCACACCAGAAGAGATGGAAGGCACTTTCTGAAGGAAGTTTTGACACCACAGTGTTTCTATCCTGACTGCTGTGCTCAGAACTCAAACTCCTTGAGAAACGCCCCTGCACAGGGCAGAGGGATACTCATGTGTCACCGTCTCGATAATAACGAGCTGTGATCCAGTTTTGTAGACGGAGAACCCAAGGCTCAGAGAGGTTGGCAGCACACCTGACATCACACAGCCAGTAAGAAGTGGATGAAGTGGCTCACACCAACGCTGTGGAATTCAAACCCTGCTATTCCCTGGGACCTGACCCCAAGCTTGGGCTGCACTTTGTAGATGCCCCTCCAGGATGGATGTAGGGGGAATTGTGCGGGGTGGGGGGACAATGCAAATCTCCATCCTAAATGGTTACCTTATGGAGAACACTAAGATTTCTTTCATAAGCTTGGTTTCTCCTGGATGTGGTTTGCACAGGAATTTTTCAGAGACACTGGCTTCCTGTTCAGCTTCAAACTGTAACAGCTCCATACACAATCAAGCTATAGCAGCTTGTAAACCCACTTGGCACCACAGATGATCCTAAAAACACCTCTGCCAATCAACCTTCCTGAACCCCGCCAGTATCACATCACTCTTCTGCTCAAAGACCGTCGGTGGCTGCCCACTGCCTGTACACTAGATCCAAGTCCTCCAAAGCCCTCCAGAGTCTCCGTTCCTGGCATTCCAGGTCCACCTCGTGCACAGGGAGCACGGACCGGCCCACTTCCGGGTTCTGTCGCAGGCATCCCCACCCACCAAATGCTATCCCTGTTCCTTCCAATGCCCTGCTGGAATGTTACTCAATAGTTACTTGCTCAACAGCTCATCAGTCCTTTGGCTTTCTTCTTCTGCATATCAGAGAGGAAACCCTGCCCGCCGGGGCCAACTCTCCCGACCCTCTCCCACGAATGACTCAACTCCAGGTCATTGTCAGGCACACCCGGATCTTCAGCCCAGGCCATGTGTGACCTGGGGCAGTGCCACAGCCTCAGCTTCTTCATCTGACATGGGACCCAACAACAGTTACTTCTCCTATGGCGTCTCAAGGTCTCAGGGAGATCGGGTGTACCGAATGCTTACCCTGTGCCTGGCAGGGTTGACACTCGATAAACTCATCGCCAGGGTCACCACCCATGTCACCACCAAACCCCACAGGGGATGCCGAGGAGATGAGTGTGCTCAGGAGGATGTGCCTTGCGTGTCACGGGAACTAGCCAGAACCCCTCTCAGCAACGCATTCTGGGCACCGGCTACATTCCAGGCGCGAAAACAGGCCCTTTGACATGCAGTTCTGTGGAGATGACACTCAGCTTAGGGCTGTGGAAACAGGCTCAGAGAGGCCAGTCATCTGCCAAGATGCACGAGGCCCAGAGAAAACCAGAGCTGACAGACAAGCAGACGAACGCCACTCCTGATGCTGTGGCCCCTCTGCTGCCTCAAGCCCTCCATCTGGGAATCCGGGTGGTCCACGTCCCCCTGCCTGGCCCTGCTCCGCAGTGCTACTTGACCTGGGCGTGGTTGGAACACTCCCCCTGATTCTCCACCTCCCTGTCCAGTCAAAATGCGAGCAATCGCTCAGAGCGGCCGTCTCCCCACCCTGCCGGGCATGAGACCATTGATCCTCAGAGGCAGCCCCAGGGCCTGGCCCACAGGCCCCTTCTGCCCGGCAGGGGATGAGCCCCTTGCTGCTGGGCTCGATCACATATGCCTGGAGGACAGGGACACAGCCTGGGCTCAGCTGCCTCCACGGGAGAGACAAGGCCCATCGCTCCGATTTCCCAAGAGTTTTTGTGGGCTGGGCACTCAGGTAGGCCTGCGGGAAGCTTGTCCTGGGCCTCAGGTTGAGGCAGGGGCAGAGTGGGTGGGGAAGGCCTCTCCGGAGAGGCAGCCTAGGAGGTCAGACCTGAGAGCCACGTTCAAAGGCAGCCAGGCAGAGGTCTGAGCGGAAAACCAGGGCAATGAAGGAGCAGTCCATGCAGAGGGTCAGAGGCACACTCTGCCAGCACATTGAAGGAACCAGATGCCCACGGTGGCTGGAGTGTGGTGAGCAGGAGGGAGTGGAAAGAGATGGGTCTGAGAGGCAGTGGGCCCAGTCACGCGGGGCGTGTGGCCATGGAGGGACATCGGTGTTCCCTGTGGCTAAGCTGGGGACATGTCAGAGGCTCTCCTCACCCCGGCCTAGGTGTGCCCATCACCAGCCCGGTGACTGGTAGTGAGGAGGTGTTGGGGAATCCCAGGGAGAGATGCGGCAGCCTGACCCAGGGCGAGGGGTGTGTTCTGAATGTCCACCGAGTGGATGTGTGGGTCACCTGGCCGTAGAGGGTGGAGGGAGGGACCGAACTCGCCATGCCCAGGCCCTGTTCTGAGAGAGCTGCCGACTCCCTGAGGCTTCTCCACCCCTTGGCTGGGAAGGTGTTCTCACAGTCCCATTCACCTGACAGAGAAACCGGCTTGGGGGCCAGGCTG
>NW_007236222.1:0-3066 GCF_000164805.1 Carlito syrichta | reverse complement strand
CATATCTCCTGTGTTCTCTGGTCTCCCCCCCAGAAACCCGGCCTGCAGGTGCCAGCTCTTCTGGTCCCATCCTGCCTGGTGTGGGCTGCCCCGTCCATCTCCCTGAGGTGGCCATGAGCTCCAAGGGCATGGCTGGGGCTTAACCCCTCGGCCCCTTGCCACTGCCCACACCAAGTCCAGGACAAAAGGCTAAGGGGTGTTTCTGAATTAAGGCTGAGGGCTACTTAAGATGGGGTGGCTGGACTCTGCCACTCTGGGCCTCCCCGGGCCTGTCCCGGTCCTGAGGCCTCACCTTCATCTCGCCAAAATGGAGTGAGTTCTGGACACCGTGCGCCTGGATCACGCTGAGGCCAGCATCACTGCCTGTGGTCCTCACACCCTTGACGGTGGCTGTGGCAACCGTGTAGCTTTGCGAAAACCAGCTGAAGTTCCCACTGTCGCCATGGGCTTAGGGAGGAAGAAACATCGTGGGACCCATGCAATACAAAACCGCTGAGTCAGAATAGCTGACTTCAGGTTCAGCATCGCATTTGAAGAGGAACAAAATCTGGCCTCCGGGTGTGGGACTCCCCGGCATGGTGCCTCCAATTGTTCCCGGGGCACAAGTACCGTGGCCCAGACACAGGTGTGTGGTGCCTTGGCACTATTCTCTATACCATGGGGGCCAGACACTCACCATTTTTGGTAGTGGGCATCAAGGAGCTCAGAGAAAGTATAAAAACTGCAAACTACAAGATTCCTTGCTATTTTTTAACACCCCTGCTGGACATAGTTACCAGGGGAGCAAGGAAGAGCTCCACACTAGAGGTCATGCTGCAGAAACTCTGGGTAAGCACCAGTCAAGAGACACTGAGGCCATGGTTAGGGCCATTCCACAATCGCTGGGCCCCAGAAGACACAGCTCATGACTGGCATGAGATTTAAGAAACAGCACAATAGCTGGGCTCGGTGGCTTAGCCTGTATTCCCACACCTTTGAGAGGCTGAGGTGAGTGGATTGCCTGAGCCCGCGGGTTCGTGACCCGCCTGGGCAGCAAGACCTCATCTCTACAATAAAATTTTTTAAAAAAATTAGCCAGACGTGGTAGTGCACGCCTGTAATTCTGGCTACTCGGAAGGCTGAGGCAGAAGGATCGACGGAGCCCAGCAGGCTGAAGCTGCGGTGGCTGGGAGCGGCCACTGCACTCCAGTCTGGGCGACTGAGTGGGACTCCAACTCAAAAAAAAAAAAAAACCCAAAAAAGAAACAGCACATTGAAGAATCTGTAGTATGCAAAAAGTATGGCCACATCATGGCCAGGTATCTAATACTGAGTTATAGGAAAGCGCAGCAGGAGGCACCACAATTCAAGTGCAGTGCTGAATTCTAGACATTGTGCCAGGCCTCAGCCATTCCCCAAAGTTCAGTGAGTGTTTTATGCCCACTTAAAGGGGAAGGAGTCAAAGTGGGCTGGCTTTTCCAATGGTGGGAAACCCCACAGAGGACCAGGAACCAGAGTAGGAGACCACCAGAATAGACACTACACCTGCCGGTTCCCAACACAGCCTGCAGACAATGTCCGCTAAATCCAGCACAGACCCCTAGTATGGTCCTATTTCCTCCTTTTTTACTCATGACATCAGCAGAAGTTGGGGGGAGGCAGAAAGAGACAGCTGTCCTCAGGGAACAACTTGGAAAGCCAACTTCCTCCATGCTAGGTGGCCGGAGAGGGTGATTTCTATCTCTTTCTGAAAGAGGATTCAAGGAGAACACATTGATGACTCTAGTATGACAAAGTATGACCATATCAAGGCCACCTGCCTAATCTAGAGGTACCGGAAGTCACAGGGGAGGCCACCACCATTCGAGTGCAGCACCTGTTTTCGAGGTGCCCTGCCGGTCCTCACCCATGCCCAAAGGTTCAGTCCATATTTGGTGTCTGCTCCAAGGGAAAGCAGCCAAAGTGGGTTGACCTTTCCAGTGGCGAGAAAGCCTGAGGAGGACCAGACGTCAGAGCAGAAGACCGCCAGGATAGACATTGTGCCTGCCGGTCCCCAACCAGCGGGAAGACAACCCTCACTAACTCCAGCACAGCCTCCTAGGGTGGCCCTGCGGCCTCCTTTTTCATCCACGACTCTGGCAGACGTTGGGGAGGGGGCAGGAGGAGACAGCTGTCCCCAGGGAACATCTTGGACAGCCAGCACCATCCATGCTGGGTGACCAGAGGGTGAACACTGCCTCTTTGAAGAAAGACATGCCCTGCAGGCACCATGCAGAGGTACTCCAAGTTCATTTTCAGAACATCTGGCTGCCTTTTAGCCTCAAAGATGTGCAATTTCTGGAAAAATAATCGGTGCCAGTGAATTCCTCAGACACCTGAGGCTGAGCCAGAAACTAAGTATGTGGGGCTTGGTTCAGGTGTGGACCCTCAGACAGGCTGAGCTTGGTGGGGAGCTTCTAAGTGAGCCAGACATCTTGGGGGTTCAAAGGGAGAGGTCGTGGCAAGAGACGCAGTCCAGGAGGATGGAGTGGGTGGCAGGAAGGTGGCTTTCGTGAGGCAAATTCCAGCTTCCCAAGAGCTTGGTGTTTCCCCATAGGCCACAGAACCTGTCGATGCAGACAGCCTCAGGGAGCAACCTCACGGGGTCCCACACAACCTGAGAATGTCTAGGAAGGCCAGGCTCTCATGCGTGGCCAGAACACATGAGGTGTACATCTTCAACCTGCAGTGAGCTTGTTCTCTAGGACTGGTGGTCAGGGAAGGTCCTGGAGACTGATCAGTAAGAGAAGATTCTTTTTCAGCCCAAGAGAGCAGGGCCAGGGGAAGCTAGAAGCAGGTGGGGACAGGGTGGTAGACTATGGTTCCGCTTTGCTGCCTAGTGTGAATTTCCTTCTGCTTAATGGTGCATTGGGTGGTCACCTAATGCTGGTGTCCTTAAAACCCATGCCCAGCTCTTACCCCTTTCAGGGCAAGTCCCAGGTCCTTAGTAGACTGAGCATGCCCACCTGCCCTTTTCATTAACACACTGAAGCACCCCATGACTCATTCCTGGGAATATGCCTATCTTTCAGAGACCAACCTTGGCTG
>NW_007236221.1:0-1010 GCF_000164805.1 Carlito syrichta | reverse complement strand
TGGGGTGCTGACCCAGGTTTTCTGCAGCGTGGCCTCTAGTGTGGGGCTTTCCCTGGGGTTAAGAATCAGGGACTTGCTGGTAACTACGTTGAGCTGGTGTGAAAAGTGACAAGAAGTTCTGTATTTTGTAGTTGTCATATATTTTCTCTGAGTTCCCTAATGTCCTTTTCCAAAAATGATGGGTTTTCGCCCTCACGGTGTAGAGAATAGTGCCAATGCATCACACACCTGTGTCTGGGCCGTGGTACTTGTGCCCCAGGAAGATTTCTGGGGCAGCAGGGAGTCCCACACCTGGAGGTCAGCTTTTGTGCTTTCCCAAATATGACCCTGGACCTGAGGCCGGCAATTTTGACACAGCAGTGTTCAGGCATCAGGTCTTTGTGGACCATGTTTTTTCAGTTCAGAACCTCAGAGCAGATAACAGGTCGAGGAAGAGCTCTCAAGCATCCTCCTCTCCCATGTGGCTCTGCTGAAGGGTTTGCTAGAAAACCTCACCTCCTCTGGTATGTTCCACAATTACGGGGAGGCTTTATTTGTTGTCAACAACTTGGAAAAGTTTGATCACGTTGGAATGATTGAGGGCCTTCATTACTGCAATGCCTCTACAAGAGAGCCACCTGAGACCTGAGGAGTCCAAATGTTGGTTGGAGAGGACTTTCATGGCCACCTTGGTCCCCATCAGTAGGTGCTGGCCCAGCTTCACTTCTGCGAATCAGCCCTAGCTAATGGTCCTGAGGATCTGATAATTTGTGAGGATCTTCTCAGTGGTCGTTTTGGAGGTGGCAAGGTATTGTTTGTTGCGCTCCTAAACACCAACTATGCTCACTTGCTGAGGAACCTCACCAACTGTATTTACTAGGCCAAGAGTACTAACAAACAATACTAACTTCTTTCCCCTCTACCTGGCTCCTTTCTTTCCCCTCTCTTCAGGGAGCGGCCCCAGCCAAGGTTGGTCTCTGAAAGATAGGCATATTCCCAGGAATGAGTCATGGGGTGCTTCAGTGTGTTAA
>NW_007236220.1:0-5063 GCF_000164805.1 Carlito syrichta | reverse complement strand
TTGCCTGAGTCTCTGTTGGCTACGCTGAGGGTGTGGTGACGTGATTGTGGCTCCCTGGACCGCATCCTCTGGGTCTCAGGTGGTTCTCCCCCCTCTGGTCCCAGGCAGCCAGGACTCTGGAGTCCACTGCACCTTACTCGATTTTGGAAACCCCTTGATGAGCCATGGTCTGCCCACATCAACCGGGCTGGTCTCCAACACCTGGGTTCAGGCCGACTCCCACCTCGCCCTACCAGGGCACTGGACTGACAGCTGTGTGCCATAGTGCCTGACCTAGACTCACACATTCTGTCTGTGAGAGCGATGTCAAGGAATGCCCCTGGACGGAGGCCACCATTTTCCATGTAGCCGGGACCATGGGCGACACCACTAGCAACTCCACTGTTTGTGTTTCAGGGAGTGATGAGGTCTCGCCACGGGGCCCAGGCTGGTCTCGGACACCCAGGCTCCAGCGGTCCTCCACCTCAGCCTCCCAAAGCTACAGCTTGATTTTCTTCACATCCACCATCTTTCAGGAATTCTGGGCCAAAGTTTGGGGCCTTCTTCCCAAATGATCTCTGACTGTTCACTATGATCCCAACTCCATACACAAATGGATCTTCTTCGTCCTTTTCTTTTTTCGTTTATTTCTTTGAGTTGGAGTCTCACTCCATCGCCCAAGCTGGATGGTGGTGACTGACTCCTGGCCACTGCAACCTTGGCATACCAGGCTCTGGTGACCCTTACTACTGCCTTACACGGATCCAGAAGGACAGGTGGTTGCCACCACGTCTGGCTTATTTGGGATGGTCGGTAGAGATGAGGTCTTGCTAAAGTGCATGGGTGAGTCTTAGCCCACGGGCTCAGGCCAGCTGATGACCTCATCCTCACAAAGCACTAGGATGACGAGGCTGACTCCCTAAGCCTGGCCTTGATCCTTCATCGAAAATGAACCAGAAGACCTGGCCTGGCAGCACATGACTGGAATACCAGCGTTCTGTGAGTCCGAGGTGGGAGGAAGGCTGGAGCTCAGGACCACAAGACCAGCCCTGAGCATACAGGTAGACCCCATCTATGCATCCATCCCAACAGGGTGTCTGCAGTCAAGTTGCACGTCGTCCAGTCCACTCTGGAGGCTGAGGCAGGAAGATCGCCAAAGTCTGCAATTTCGAGGCTGGTGGTGAGCGATGGTCTTGTCCCCAGGCCCCAGCCTGGGCAACAGAGCCAGACCTTCTCTCCAAAATCATCTGAATCTTGCACAGATCTCAACTGCGTGTTGTGTGTTCACAGGATGACTGGATTTAGGGCCAGGAAAAATGGGATTGGTGGGAATGAAAAGGCTCCAATTGAGGGATGTGTCCCTGGGCTTTCTCAGTGGAAGTTCTTCATTGTCGAGTCTGAGCATTTACCGGACTGGGGCATATTTCACACCTCGGAGATGAGAGCTGGCAGAAACCTGGCCAGGGAGCCTCGGGAACTCCCACACCAAAGCCCGGGCAGCAATTGGGTGGGGGTTGGGCCTGGAATGTGACAAGCTTGTGGGACCCTCACATGTATGGGGGGCGGGGGGAAGGACTGAGGCAGAAAGGTTTGCAAGTGAATGGATTTCTTTCTTTCTTTTTTCTTTCTTTCTTTCTTTCTTTCTTTCTTTCTTTCTTTCTTTCTTTCTTTCTTCCTTTCTTTCTTTCTTTCTTTCTTTTTTTCTTTTTGAGTTGGAGTCTCACTCTGTCACCCAGACTGGAGTGCAGTGGCTGCTCCTGGCCACCACAGCCTCGACCTACTGGGCTCTGGCATTCCTTCTGCCTCAGCCTTCCGAGTAGCTGGAATTATAGGCCTGTGCTACCATGCCCAGCTGATATTTTGATTTATTGTAGAGATGAGGTCTCACTGCCCAGGTGGGTCTTGAACCTGCGGGCTCAGGCAATCCACTCACCTCAGCCTCCCAAAGGTGCAGGATTACATGCTGAGCCATTGAGCTTGGCCTGCTTTCTTTCCTTCTTTCTTTCTTTTTCTTTCTTTCTTTCTTCTTTCTTTCTTTCTTTCTTTCTTTCTTTTTTCTTCTCTCTCTCTCTCTCCCTTGTTCTCTCACAAGGTAGTACTGACGTCTCTCCAAATGCCCAACTTGGCCCTTCCTCTTGGTCTCAGCCTCCCAAACAGCTGTGATCACAAGCTTTCCATTTGGTCAATATCCTGGTTTTCCTTTCTGGTCTTAAAATCTTGGCCTGAGGTGATCCTCCCACTGAGGCCTGACCTCTCCCCAGGTTTTCTGGTTTTTCTTGGGGCTGAGGTTGGAGGCTTGGTATGGTGTTCAGCCTGGTCACAAGCTCCGAGGTTCCAGTCATTTTCCCGTCTCGGCATCCCTGATTGCCAAGGAGACAGGCGTGAGTCATCTGGAACACTCCACCCCACCGAAGGTTTGAGAGTCATGCCTTCCCTTTCCCCAAGACAGCCTCTTGGAGGTTTGAGCAGTTCAGACCTGGGGAATGAGGTGAGTGGATGGGTGGTACCCTGGCAGAGACACATCCATATACCAGGCTCTCCCCACAGGAAGGGCTCAGTGGGCAATTCTGGCCACAGTCTCTGGGGTCCTAGGGCATTGGAAGGGGGCCAGTCTCACAGTGTGGTCCCGAGGTGTGTGGAGTCTGGGTGTGAGTGCTCATGTCTGTCATCTCAACGTTCTGGGTTGCCGAGGCAGAAGAATGGCCTGAGACCCTGTATTCGAGACTAGCCTGGGAACCTTGGTGAGATCTCGTCTCTACAAAAACCAAAAATGAGCCAAGCATGGTGGTGAATGCCTATCATTACAGCCACACAGGAGGCCAGGGTGGGAGGATCACTGGAGCCCATCCAGTGAAGGTCATGGTGTCTGACAGCAGGCCCCTGTGCTCCAGCCTTGGCAACAGAGTTTGACTCTGACTTAGAATAAAAATACCTACCACCACTACCACCACTACAGGCCGGGATCAGTTTATCAGCCTGGTATCCCAACCCTTCGGAGCCCCAGTTGAGTGGACAGCCTGAGCCCACAGGTTTGACACCAGCCTGGAATATGGGGCAAGACCCCATCTTAGCCATCAAAAATGAATTGAAAGATTCTCCAGGCATGGTGGCACAGGCCTGTGGTTCCAACCACTCGTGGGGCCTAGGTCTGAGCCCAGTTGTTGGAGTCCACAGTGGCCATGAGCATGCCCCTGCAATCCAGCCTTTGTGAGAGGGTGGGATTCCGACTCCAAATAATAATCACCACCACCACCAACACCAACCCTGCCACACAGATCGAGGAGTCACTCTCAGGGATGGGAAAGAAACAGGCATGTTCTGGTCTGGCATTCATGGGAGGTTTCGTGGGTGGCCACCAGGCATGTCCATGTGACACCTTCGGCCACATACACAGAATACCTGTACTCACCTCCACAACCGGGCCCTATAGCAAAGACATGTGTGAGCTCATGGGACAAACAACCCCGAATTAGGACAGCCATCAGGCACAGAGCGATCAAGGTGGTCCGACAATGTTGCGGCCAGCCCAGGTTTGGGTTGCCCTGTTTGCCATCTTTGGGTGGGGGTAGGGCCCCTTCCTCTCCCGATCACTGCATTGCCCCCTGCCCACACGGACCTTTTAATGGGGAGCCATGGAGGCCCTTCTTGATGCACGTGGGAGGCATCTTCTTTGTCGCTATAGTCTCTAATGGCTGCACTGGGGTTCGGTGGCACGATCATTGTTCCTGGAGCCTCAACCGCCGGGGCTCAGATGGTTCTTCCACCTCAGCCCCTGAGCATCTGGGACTGTGGGGACCACCACACGTGACTCGATTTTGGGTACCTCTCACTGAGACAGGGTCTGACCACGTCACCTGGGCTGGTCTCTGAATCCCAGGCTGAGGATGACTCCTGCCTCAGCCTTAAAGGGAGCGGGTCTGATGGCCGTGAGCTACAGTTCCCAGTCTTCACTCTCACGTTTGTTGGACGGGGAACATGCAAAGGAATGCCCCAGGGCAGGTACCACTACATCCCATGTAGCCGGGACTGTGGGTGCCACCACATGCAACTCCAGAGTTTGACTACTGTGGAGCAATGAGGTCTTGCTACATGACCCAGGCTGGTCTTTTCTCCCATGTTCAAGCGATCCCGTGGCCTCGGCCTCCCAAAACCACAGTCCGATTGTCTACCAGTCCACCATTTGTTGAGAACTCTAGGCCCAAGGATGGGCCCTCCTTCCCAAATGATCTCTGTTCATGAGGATTCCCAACTCCATACACAAATGGATGCTCTCCTTTTTTTCTTTTCTCCTTTTTTTCTTTGAGTCGGAGTTTCACTCAATCACCCAGGCTGGAGGGTAGTGGCTCACTCCCGGCCACTGCAACCTCAGCCTGTTGGACTCTGGTGAGCCTGTCGCCACCTTCCAAGTTGCCAGAAAGACAGGCACATGCCTCCATGCCTGGTTCATTTGGGATGGAGGGTAGAGATGAGGTCTCACCAAGGTGCTCGGTTGGTTTTTGAACCATGAGCTCAAGCTGTCCAGTGGTCTCGGCCTCACAAACCCTGGGATGACAAGGCTGAGCCCCCAAGTCTGGCCGTGATCCTTCATCGACAATGAACCAGAAGGCCTGGCATGGCAGCCCATGCCTGGAATTGCAGCTCTCTGGGAGGCCGAGGCAGGAGGATGGTTGGAGTTCAGGAGCCCAAGGCCAGCCCTGGCCATGTAGGGTGACCCCATCTCTGCACCCATCCAAACAGGGGGTCTGGTGTCGAGTTGCCCATTATCTCGGCCAGTCTGAAGGCTGAGGGGGTGGATTGCCAGAGCCTGCAGATCAAGGCTGGCGGTGAATGCCAGTTGTGTCCCGGGCCCCAGCCTGAGCCACAGAGCCAGACCCTGTCTCCAAAAGCACCAGAATTGTACACAGATTCTCAACTGCATGTGGTGTGTTTACAGATTGTCTGGCTTTAGACTCTGGAAAAATGGGATTGGGGAAGAAATGTCTCCAGGAGGGGAAAGGGTCCCTGACCTTTTTTGATGGAAGGTCTTCCTTGTAGAGTCAGATTATCGGCCAGCCTGGGGCACATTTTCTCACCCTGGAGAGTTG
>NW_007236219.1:0-2211 GCF_000164805.1 Carlito syrichta | reverse complement strand
AGGGCCAACAAGAATCAGGGTTTCGAAACAGGAATCAAGGGAAAGAGAGTCCTCACATAAGGACACTGCATGGCCTCCAACTAAGTACGAATAAAGAATCATTGTTGTACGCGCCCGAAATCCAAAAAATTCCCAAGTTGTTTGCTATGGGACAAACAAGAAACAGATCTTCAAGCTCCCCAAATGTTTCAGATCAATTTAGCATTCGGATATTATGATGCAGTCATTACAGGACTCCAGCAGCATTCTGGTCCTCTTAAATGTTGTAAATGGTATTGGGCTCTCCAAGTCCGTTAGGGTCCTCAGAACAACTAAGACCAGATTCCAGGACAAAAAGAATCTTCTTGGTATATTTGGATGTAACTCTGGTCTTAAGGGGAACCCTGTAATCCTTCCCCTTCCGTGTCTCTTTTTATTTTGACTACAAACAATGGTTTTGCACTTGCCAAATGTTTACAATATACTTTTAATGTTAACCAGGAATCATGGAATCCACGATCCTAGGAAACTTCTGGGCATCTGTCTTTTGATATAATGAATTTGGAAACCAAATCGACAGGAAAAATCAGGGCATCTTACTGAGAATTAAAAGGAAATCCGATTCTAGGAGTTCTCATTTTCTGGAATCTACAGAGCCTCTTGATAATGTTTTATCAGCAATCTGGCCTTCTGGGTCCCTATATTTTCAGAGCTACTTGCTCCGTGGATACGATAAATCTGTTATTACAGATCCTCAGGATCTCACTGGTCCTCTTGTTAGTTGTAATCAAGGATTTGGCCCTAGAAATGCTAGAAATCCTTTTGTTTCCTGGGACCATCAACGACCATAATCATATTCCCCATAATCAAAAGGTACACTGGTACAAAAGTCCTCGATTCAGGTGACCTCAAAATACAGAAATTCTTGTGTGTGCGCAGGTAGGAATTGGGGATTCGGTTTGGAATATTCCACATTTTGGGGAAGTTTTGTTAAAGGAAACCCGGAATCTTGGATTCCAGTTCCCAAAGAATATTATGGACGTCTTTCCCTTGATATCCAAAAAACTAGAATTCTCGGTCACCAGGAACTGTCTCGGCATGCTGCAGAGTGAAGCAGTAAGCTGGGCAATGGTCGTCATCATGTACAGGAAACTACGCATCATATTGCTAAGGAAGTATAAGGAATCTTCTTTATATTGGTCCTCATTCCAAAAAACTACAGGCCGTCTTCCTAAGACGTAATCACGAATCAGGTTTTTGAAGTAGGAATCTGGGTAATGGGAGTCCTCACATAAAGAAAACTTCACTGCCTATTGCTAAGTAAGAATAAGGAATAGCCGTTACTTGGGTCCTCAATACCAAAAAAACTTAAGTTCATCTTGCTATGGGCTAAATACGAATCATGGTGTTTTTGAGCATGAATCTGGAAAATGGAGTCCTAATTTACAGGCAACTACACGATCTTTTGCTAAAAAAAATAAGAAATCTGGGTTATACAAGTCCGCACTCTCGAAAATCTATAGAGCATCTAGAAAAGTTCTAAAAAATCAGAGTTTTGAAGCAGGATGCATATAATGAGAGTCCTGATATGCAGGAAAATACACAGCCCCTTGCCAAGGAACAAAAAGTATAGGGGTTATAACAGTCCTCATTCCTTAAAATCAACAGGTCATATGCTGTGGGTTAAACAAGAATCAGGGTTTAAAAGCTGGAACACAGGTAATAGCAGTCCTCATTTGCAGAATCTACATGATCTCTATCTAAGGAAAACTAAGAAACATCTTTTACACGGTTCCTCCATCACAATATCTACATGACATCTTGCTAATGGCAAAACAAGAATCAGGCTTCCTAACAGGATTCTGGGGAACGGGAGTCCTCATATACAGGACATTACACACCCCCTCGGTAAAGAAGAATAAGGAATCTGTGATACAGTAGTCCACAATCCGAAAAATTCCTAGGGTGTCTTGCAGCGGTAAAAACAAGAATCAAGACTTCAAGCTCGTCTCATGTTTCAGAGATATTTGTCATGTGTGTATAATGAATCAGTCATTTCTGGACTCCAGCAACATTCTGGTCCTCTTGACAGTTGTAATCGGGTATCTGGTAGTACAAGTACCTTAGGTTCCTCGGACAACTTATGGCCAGTTTACCGGAAAAAATATCATCTTGCCGTATTTGGATGTAACTTTAGTCTCAACATGAGCTTGGTAATCCTTAAATTCAGTT